>NW_021163787.1:0-23497 GCF_004324835.1 Dendronephthya gigantea | reverse complement strand
ACAATATGCTGATGCAGTGCACCAAAGGGAGCGGCATTAGACAACTGCTTCGGCTTTGTTGATGGCACGGTAAAAGCAATCTGTCGTCCTGGGGAGATGCAGGCATTAGTTTACAATGGGCATAAGAGGGTCCATGCTTTAAAATACCAGTCGCTTGCCCTACCAAATGGTCTCATTGCAAACTTGTTTGGACCTGTAGGTATGTAAACATTTTGACTAACAAATTTCAAACGTTTTGTTAGCTGGTGATATGATGGCATATCTCCACATTTTTTTTTCAATACCTTTTGTAACAGCCAAAAGTCTGCAATATAGTTTACAACACAGTTTGAGATTATAGACTTAAATGCTTTTTTTAAACATCTATCATCAAATCTGCAGAGGGAAGAAGGCATGATGCTGCTATGCTTATGGATTCTGGACTTCTGCAAGACTTAGAGCAGTATGCACAGGTAAATGGTTACCCTATGTGTCTTTATGGTGATCCTGCTTATCCTCACCGTGTGCACCTACAGGTACCATACAGGGACCGTCCACTCACACCAGAAATGGAAGCTTTCAACAGGTCCATGAGCAATGTGCGTGTTTCTTTTGAATGGTTGTTTGGGGATGTTGTTAACTATTTTAAGTTTTTGGACTTCAAGAAAAACCAAAAGATTGGTTTAAGCAGTGTAGGCAAGATGTATATTGTTGCTGCAATTTTGAGAAATGCTCTTACATGCATGCAGTCTAACACCACTTCAAAGTTTTTTGAACTTGAACCACCTACTGTTGAGGAGTACTTTTCTTAATGATGCATGACACTGTATATATATTCAGAGAATTATTTCAACAAAACAATGGAAATCATTGAAATACATAGTGGTAAAACTACAGAATTATTTTATTAGCATACTATTCAAAACTCAATCAAAGAACATGATATTGGTTTGAGATTTTGACATAAAATATTATGATACTGTAAATATTTAACATTTGAATACAACATTTTTGAGTAATGCATGTAAAATATCATTTAAATGTATAACATAAATTTATAAATTGTTTAAATATAATTATTATATATTGGTAAAATAACATTTCAATGTACTGTAGTTAATGTAATTGTCATTAAGATCAAATTGTAAGATAAATTGTGCTTGTAGAATATTTTTTACCAAACTCAACATTAGTTTTTTCACAAAACTGACTAATTTATCACAACAACATGTCTTTGTTAGCAGGTCTAATTCTCTTTATCAATAATCTTTGACAAAAGAGCTATTAATGCCTGCCCTTGTTGTTGCTGTTGCTGCATTAAAACCATTTGGCTTGCTTGTACCTGCTTATTTTGCTGTCGTTGCATTTCCAAAATAGAATTCAACATGTCATTCTGTTGCTGCATGAATTTTTCTGTTTTTTCTTTTTCCATTTCCAGACGCTCCCTTTCTAATTTGTTGCTCTCTTCTTTCAGTTCCCTTTCTTTTTCTGCCTTTTCTGGCAAAAATGCCAAGGCTGTATCAGCACCCTTTCTGATTTTGCATTTGGGAGCATGTTGATCTTTTCCAACAGCATTCCTCACCTGGGTCTCAGATAACGTTTCCATGGCTCTTTTTCGTATTTCTTGTGCAGCCATTTGATCTTCTTCTAATCGTCTTTTTTCCTTTTCTCCCATTTCTGCAGCCAGGGTTTCAGATGCATGCTCTCTTTCACAAATCTCTTCCAGCAATGTGTCCAATTCTGTTAATTCAGGTGAAATACCACTAGCTCGTCTTTCCTCATTTTTCTTTTTTCGAAACTGTTTCATTAGTTTTTTCAATCTGTCTCTAACAGAGCGTTGCTCTACCTTGAATTTAGGATATTCTATTTTTTCCAAATTTTTAGCAATAGACTCCCAAACCAGCGCTCTTTCTGCTGACCTTTTTTTGGTTTCAAAGAGCTTGGAAGCAACAACCTCTTTGCAAAATTCCACATCATGCTGAGTAGTCCATTTCATTATAAAACAAACTCTGCAATGTTAAATGAATAAAAGAAAAAATGAGATGAATGGTATTTAGAGAAAAAATTGAAATATGCATTGAGTAAAAATTTAAAATCGAGTTTGAAAAGCAAAGGAGTGTACTTTACAGTAATAAATTACAGACAATTAAAAAACAACCACACGCGTTACATATTTATAAATTTTGTAATATTAATAAACTAAAAAACTGACAGCACTTACCCGGATTTGAAACCTTCCTTTCCTTCTAACGGCACAGTACTTTTTGCCATTTTTTTCTTACTTTTTTAGACAATCTACGACGACGAGAAAACTCCAAAACGGCGTCGTCGTAGATAAACTTCCCTGAGCAAAAACGCACACGCATGCTCAAATTGTGCAAATTTACTTCCGGTGGCGTCGCGAATCACCGCGTCGTAGAATCTTAAGGTCCCTATTATAGCTCAGTGATGTCGCCTTACTTCAAGGTAAATGAACCTCTTGCGGAATTGCAAAGGATTATGGTAGTTTAGTTACACGGCAGAATTATCCATCATGGCCGCTTGCTGTGTTGGAACAGACAAAGAAGCTTTTGATGTGAAAATTTACGGAAAACTTTTATCATTTTGACTTCGGTTAAAGTTTTTTTCAATTCTGTACGTCTTGCCTCATATTTTTTCCTTGTCTCGGGTTTCTACGATGAAAATGTCTTGAAATATTCAGCTTGGCGTACAGAGTTGCCGAAGCGTGCTGTGGCTTCGATTCAAAATGCCAGACACAAATTTTGCTATCTTTTCCAATCGAAAGGTATGTGTTCAGTTAAATTACTTTTAAAATAAGTGGAACAAAGAGGATGATCGTTTCGCCGAGTTATACGGCAATCGACTGCTTTCTCACGGCCTAAGACACGAAAATGTTTTCACATATGGTCGGTCTAAAAAAACACATGTTTGATCAAGTGTTCTTTCCCAAAACCAAAACATTGAACTTTTTTGGGCGCGAAAAGTTACCGTTTGAAGTATAGAGCTTTCTTGTTTAAAAAATTTTCTGTTGTGTTGAAGTGCTTCTAAGTGCTTTTCATTGCTGCTTATGCGTTTTGGTGGAGTTTTTCAACGACGTAAAATTCACGCGATTCAAAATATAAATTGCTCGCTTGGCCGCCAACATATTTGGACCGTTTCTGAATATTTTTCTTGAAAAATGGAAAACGGCGAAGAGGTCCTTTGCTCAAAGTCTATTTTGTGGACCAGAAACTTGAGTGGTATTTCCGCTTTCACCCATGAATTACTCACAAAACATTTGATAACTGATAGTTCAGCCAAACACGGAAAGCCACCAAATGCTCACAAGCAAAAAAGTGTGGGTATATATACCAACTCTTTAAAGAAAAGATGGTTACCCAAATTTTAGTAAAAGCTAACGTCGTTAAGGGACTGGTCATAATTTAGCAGGGGGGTGGGGAGGTGTAATTCAATATTTTAAGGAATGATATTTTGCAACCCTGTCTTGCCTTATCCACAAAAAATCATGCCCCCTCCCCTTGTTCGAGACGGTAAAAATGCCCCCCCCCCATCCGTCAACGTTTTGATAAACACTGCTTCAAAATGAGAAACTACTGTAATCTGCACCGTCAATTCAAAATAGTAATTACACCTTCAAAAATTTTTCTGACAACGTTTATATAAAGTAATAAAATTAATTTATATACGTCCACTTATATATTTCCAAGGGTGGGTAGACTACAAGTTTTGTGTAGTTCGCTACAACTACTGCTATTTTAAAATAATGTAGTCACCTACAACTACTGCTATTGTCAAAAATATGTAGTTTGGTTCTTTTGACTACGTGTACAGCTATATCGCTAGAAAAATGTAGCGAAGTATTCGCTACTTCGCTACAACAAAATTCCTGGTATCCGTGTTTGTAATTTATATTGATTTCACATGTTTTAAACATATGAAATGTTAAGCATAATATGCTCATATATTCTGATACTATGGATTAATGGCGGATGAGCCAAAGAATTCTAGAACAAAATGTGGGTCCAAACGAGATTTGACATGGTATATTAAATGACTAGTTTTGTATTATAGTGTATGAACTATAGAGTATATAGTCGAGGGATATTAAAAAATCGAAAAGTGGCGAATAGCGATTGTTGTTGAAAAAGTAATCAACTACTTCGCTACTTTTAATATAGAAAATATAGTTCGCGACAACTTCAAACTACCAGTTTTAAAAAGTAGTCTATACAGTTACTCGCAAATTGTAGTTCGCTACAGTTGCAAACTCCAACAACTCCGATACTACCCACCCTTGACATATTCATATGTTAAAATTTGGTTTTAAACATAATATGTTAGTTATTTCTAGTGAAAGACCCTGCTATTTAAAATATAAATATTTTAACACAGTGACTTATATAACTTTTCATTTTAAATTCTATAACTAATTTTGTTTAATGTTCTAAGCAAAGCTTATGCAGTGCAACTCAAAGTCTAAGCATGTATAAAAGAAATAATTACAACCAGAAATAAGCAACCCCCCCCCCCTTATAACTGTCTAACATTTTATGAACCCCCCTTTTTTCTGGCTAAAAAATATGTGACCCCCCCACTATTTCCACCTCCCCACCCCCCTGCTAAATTATGACCAGTCCCTAAGGGCGCTGAAAAGTTTTTCCTGGTGAAAAGTAATGTGCATGCTTTGATGAAAAAGGCGAACTATTCAGTTTATGTGCACCTACGCCAGGACACTTGTAAAGTAACTGATGCAAGTTGCTCATGTAAAGCTGGAAAAGGTGGTTGCTGCGAGCATGTGGCTGCTTTGCTTTTTAAAATTTTAGACTTTATTAAACTTCAGTTAACAGAAATACCAGACGATTTGACATGTACACAATTACTACAGCAGTGACATGCTCCTTCCAGTGAAAAACTTGAATCTGCATTATTGTTTGGCCAAGTTAAATTTAACAAGGCAACCTGCAAAAAAGACAAAGTGCACCAAACTGTGTACAACAACCCAACACCAGCTTTTGCTAAAGATGTCAGTGAAATTGACTTAAAAAAAATTAGGTGATGGGTTGAAATCTGTAGACACTTGCCAGTACTTTCAAGGCCTTCTAGAGTCAAACAAGTATCACCCATGCGAACATGAACAATTTTTGGAAGGGTTGCCTTCAAAAAGAGCATTTACCGATTCTAACTTGCATGCAAGTCAACTTTATAATGACAACATTAGAGAGTCCATTTTATAGAAGTACTTATTCCTGATTTTGCTGAAGTATGCAAGCATTTGCCTTCTCAGAAATATATACAATTTACCAAAGACACTTTATTTAAAAACCAAACAACAAATGGTTGACATAGAGTGCAACACAAGGGGCCAGTCAGATTGCATGCAGTGGTTTCAAGAAAGGCAGTCTCGCTTGACTGCCTCAAATTTTGGTTCAGTTATGAAACGTAAAGAATCAATCTTTCTTAAGTCGCTACTAATAAAAATCCTTTCACCTTCATTAAACACATCAAAAACACCTGAACCATGTTTGTTGGGTAAAACTAATGAACAAACTGCCATAACAAAATACATGGAAGAAATAAGCAGTGACAAATCTATGTCAGCTTGTGTTGATTGTGGATTAATTGTTAATGCAGAAGCACCATGGCTTGGTGCCAGTCCAGACTGCCTATTATATGATTCTGCAGAGACCACACCATTTGGGGTAGGTGAGGTTAAATGTCCATTCTCCAAGAAGAAAAAGACAATTAATTATGCCTGTGAGAACTCATCATTTTTTTAAGTGTGCCTAATGATAAACAATCAAAACCAACTATAAAAAATAAAAAGAAACCACAATTACTATTACCAAGCGCCAATACGCAAGAATAACTCAAAACACAAGTATAATCTCTTATATAATATAAGTCTGCTTCGAATGCAATTCGTATTTACATTCACCAAAACATGAACAACAACGAACCCAGGAAAGCGCGCGAAAGCGCCGGAAGTGAGTCTAACATGCAATGCTGATTATCTACTTCATGTAACATGCCACAAAGGTGTGGCGAAGTGCAAGGGCTTATGGCTACCTGCAAGGTTAAATGGGGGGATTTTATTGTGTACACAAGAAAAGAAATATTTAGTGAAAGGATTTACTTTGGTCATGAATTATGGTACAAAACAATATTAGCAAAACCTACGATATTTTATTTCACATATATTTACCCTAAATTGGCAAAACAATAAAACTATTCAATTTCTTGTTCTAATTCACAGTGACAATCATTTATCAAAGGTGGACAAAATAATGTTAAATAAGAACAAATGACCCATACTTTGTTCAAGTCTGATGACATTGTTAAAGAAAAAGTGTTTTTGATCATTCTAAAACTTTTAATGTGTCTTATTGCTCTTTCCACATGCACTCGGACAGCTGCAATTTTCCGTGTTTTCGTCTCATCGCTTAGTGAAAGTTGAGGGGCACCATTCAAAAATGGTGGTATATTCAGCCCCACACCAACTGGCATCTCACTTTCTATATCAAACCCCCTATCTGCCATAATGTCATCCCCTTGCTCAAGTAATTTGAGGATACCACAATCTTTGGTTACTTGCTTATCACTAGACTGCCCAGCATACAACTCAGACACAAATGTTGGATATCCAGCAGGGGAAATACCAAGCAATCTCTTAGCAGTGTTCTGATTTTTATAAAACGAAAATGTGGCTGACTGACTTCTGAAGGAAGTTGGCATTTCAATAAACAGTTCAGTGCAATCAATGATTACACGAGTATTTGGGCAGGTGTCTTTAAAAGCCTGTGGCATAGTTTGTTGTACATAGTCACGTGATGCCCAAATGGGAATGGCTCGCAACCTGTGATACAGAAATTCTATCTAGGTTGTCCAGATACGAGAGACGTGGGCTTCTGAAATCCCAAATCGATTTGCTATGTCTGTTCCCATAAGCCCCCATCGTAAACGTACAATAACCATGGACAACTCTTGTTCTGGTGACATTGACCTAGTTCGTCCCAATTTTGTTTGAGATTCTGATGTATATTCTACATTTTTACTTGAACCAGTATAGCTTAGAAAATCACATGCCGGTTGCAGGTATTCAAAGAAAACTTTAAATGTCTGATAATTTTGAAAACCAGTATAAAATTTGAAGTTTGCATTACTGGCAAGAAGTCATTATATTTTCTTTGTAATTCAGCATGTTCAACTTTCAATTTTTCATAGTCTGACTCTTATTTTTCTTCGTCAGTTGTAAGTTTTTCAGGTATGGTAGTTTAATTAATATTTTCACAGTTTTGAACCGAATAGCAGCTTGAAATATGTTCTCTACCTTCCCTACTGTTCACTGTTTGTCTACTCGACGATTTAACAATTGTTGGTAATGAACCAAAGGATTTCTTTTCAAAGGTTGTTTACTTATATGTAATAAGTTTAGCCATGTTTCTCTCAAGCTTGAATCTTTGGGAAATTTGTGAAAAGACAACCCTGGATTTTTAATGTTAATGTTAATGTTGATGTTATGTTAATGTCTAATTGATCAATTTTTGCAGTCTTACGACTGAATTACAATTAAATTTACAGGCAAAGAAATTTAGGTAAAATATGGAATATGTTTACTATACTTACAACATTTTGCTATAAAATTCTATTAAATTTAAGATTACTGTAAAATGTTCCGCTAAAATAAAGTATTAATACTAAGACTATACTAAAATGCTTAAAGTTTTGATTTTTTCGCAAAATTTGGAATAAAAGAGTTCAATAACCTATTCGTATTAATAATGGGAAGATTAAATCTTCTCAGTTCTCTAAAATTATGTGTTGGTAAGTTTTCTTCAGGTAGTAAATGGTGTAATTTATGATCATCTTTTGTTTCGATGGACGAGAATAGCTTTTGTGATAACTTTTCTCTTCTGTCCTTCAGTGTTTGCTTCCTTAATTTTGCTTCTTTTAATGCGACTTTTGGACTTGATTCCGGGTAGATTATCCGCAAGGCTCGATTTTGTACACGTTCCATATCCACCGACAAATAATCAGGAAGGCCTGAGTGGAAAACTTGGCAGCCGTATTCTAAGATGGATCTAATGCATGCAAAGTAGAATTGAATCAAGGAATAATGATCTACACCTGCTCGTTTTAACTGCCTTAATAAGTATAGTCGTTTTGATGCTTTTAATACAATATTTTCGATATGACTGTTCCATTTTAGGTCTTCCGTGATGGTCATACCCAGTAGTTTAGCTGATTTAACAAGTTCAAAGCGTTCGCCATTTAGAATCAAACCATCATTAGTAGAGGGTCTTCTAGTAAAGTCAATTCGGAGCTCTTTACACTTTATCGGATTTAACTGAAATTTATTTTCATTGGACCATTTAGCAACTTGGTCTATTGTATCTTGTAATCTACTTTCCATGTTCCTTAAGATGACTTCAGAAATGGTCGTGTCGTCTGCAAATTTCCATATACTATTTGTGGGGGAACCATTGATACGTAGATCGTTAATCATGGCTAAGAACAGCCATGGACCAATCCTGGTTCCTTGTGGGACGCCCGCTGGAACTTGTAGGAAGTCAGATACACCTTCGGTTGATATCTTTACTCGCTGTAATCTATTTCGTAGAAAGTCCGTAATACAATTTACGATTGTGGGTTTTAAACCATAACTGAGTAATTTTGCAATTAGCAAATTATGATCAACTAAGTCGAAGGCTTTCCTGTAATAGAGTAAAGCTACTCTTATCGCTGAGCCTGTGCCATCGGTTTCAGTTAGCCATTTGTGTAACATTGAGATAAGAGCAAACGTTGTACACGAGCCTGGTACAAAACCAAATTGTGATGGATCCAAAGATCTAAGAAAGTCGGCCTCAGTCCTCTGTCAATGATGAATTTTTCTGCCACTTTTGATAAGGTTGACGTCAGAGAAATTGGCCTTAGATCTTTATAAAAGTCCGTGATCTTTGATTGTTTAGGGATGGGGGGAACGTCGGCCATCTTCCATGCTTGTGGGACTTTGCACGTTTGGAATGAGCAGTTGATAATATCAGCAACGGCAGGTGCTAATATATCGGCGTATGTCTTCAGTACCCAGTTTGGTAACTTGTCCGGACCATTCGCTTTTGTGGCGCTTAATTCACGTAAAGTTTTTGCGACCAACATTTCGGTAACTTGTATTGGTTCGTCGTCGTCTTCCTTCAAGACACATACGTCATTAGTTAGCGGATCGTAGTCTGCCATAACACTGATAAAGGCTTCATTGATCTTATTTGCTAGTTCGTAATCGTTGCAATTTAAGTTCGTAGTCAAGCTTGATCGAAAATCTGGGTTATGCTTTTCCGAAGAGCCACATAACAGTTTGATTTCGTGCCACCATCTGTGCGGTTTAATTTCCTTTAGTCCACGGACTTTAGATAGATAATAACTTTTTCGGCATCGCTTCCTTTCACGGTTTACTTTATTCCTTAAATGCCTGAATAAACCATCCTTTCCTCGTGAGAACGCCTTTTGCCTTTGAATAATGAGCCGTTTAAGTTGGTTAGTCATCCATGGACGATCAGACACATGAACTTTTATCGAACGTTCCGGCATCAGGATATCTAATCCACAATGGATAAGTAAGAGTTAATTACCGAGAACGAGGTTTCTTAGCGAGATACAACCCGAGGGGCGTGACCCGAATAAATCATATGAGGGCTACGCTCCCGAGGGATGTATCTCGCTAAGAAACCGATGTTCGAGGTAATTAACTAATTTAGTTCAAATTTGTAAGGATTTTACTAAGAATGATTGCTCCTTTGCTACGTGTAGTTGATTGAGCCTTACTAATTAGCGACTCAATGATAAATGTAAGCGTAAAGTAAATCGACAAGGCGAAACAAAGAAATGCAGTAAGTGGTGGGAGAAAAAACTTCAAGCATCGGTTAAGGCTACGGAAAAGAAATTTAAAGAAAATTACGAGTCACGCTTTGTGAATATCTTTTTGTTCGACCGCAGATTATCTATCTCTGTATCTGCATATGTTAAACACTTCTGGGAATATTTTGTCAATTAGACAGGACAATTGTTAATTTGGCTTTTGTTTTAATAGTACTCTAAATTTATACAAAAATTAGGTTAGACATGTAGATAAGGATAATTTTCTGATAGCATGCATGGTAGAGTGAGCGGCATATGTTGATGGTTGGATGAACTATGAGCGACAGAAACAGCGACGAAGATCTAGATTTCTATATCACGCAAAGTGCTTTTAGGGAGGCAAAATCAGATGAAGATATAGATTTATTAAACGGAATTCTTTTTGGGGACGAGAGCTTAGATGAACAAAACAAACTTTCGCGAGTGCCCATAGCTGATGCAAAGATAACGAAGAGAGTCATAGCAACAGTTTCCGATGCGGAGCTACAAAAAAGAAATGCTGAGCGTATACCAGCAGCCACAAGGCACAACACTAACTGGGCTGTTCGTGCTTGGCAAGAGTCGGCACAAATACGAAATAGCGAAGGCACAAGAAGCAGCCAAGATTTGTACGGGTTTGTTGAACCAGACATTGTAAATTTGAACAACAACAATGAACTTAATTACTGGCTCGCAAAATTTGTAGTGGAAATACGAAAGAAAAAACCTTGCGGTGAACCATACCCTCCAAACACGTTGTACCAATTGTGCTGTGGCATACAACGTCACTTTAGAGAGAATGGCCGACCAGAGTTAAATTTATTTGACAACCCGTGCTTCAAAACGTTTCAAGATTCGTTAGACGCCGAGATGAAAAGGTTGACTGGCCAAGGCTACGGTGTTAACGTTAGAGAAGCACAGGCGTTTACAGAAGAGCAAGAAAACAAATTATGGGATATGAAATTACTCGGTGGCCAGTCTCCCCAAGTGCTTCTTGATACGATGATTTTTTTGATTGGGAGGAGCTTTGCATTACGAAGTGGAAAAGAGCACAGAAATCTACGATTTGAACAATTTACATTAATTGAAGCTAATGAAACGGAACCCGAGAAACTTGTGTTTAATTCGTTTGGTGAGAAGAACAACCAAGGTGGTCTGAAACATAGGTCAATGAAGAGAAAGAGAATTGAACATTACAGCAACTCCGATGTGCCACAAAGATGCTTGGTCGGTTTATATAAAACGTACGTTGCAAAATGTCCCATGGATGTTTCAGGATGTTTCTACCTAGCTCCGAAACGGAAGATTAACACGGAGGATAAAGGTAGGTTTTCGAATCTATTTATTTACAAGTAGTGTAACTTATCAAAATCTGTTGAATTTATTTAGTAACAAGCTTTTACTCTGTCTTTGCTGCAGAATGGTTTACACGCAATCCAGTGGGACATAACGTGTTAGGCAACACAGTTCGTAGATTGTGCCAAACTGCGGGTATTGAAGGTCATTTCACAAACCATATAGTTTAAGGGCAACGACAGCAACAAGAGGTCTTATAAGAGGTGTACCGGAAAAGTTTATCATGGAGAGGACTGGACATCGGGATGTAAGGTCGTTGCAGAAATACGAAAGACCAGATATTCAAACAAAAATCGCAATTTCCAAATCTATGGATTGTGGCGTCAGAACAGGCGAGAAAACGAAAGTGAATAGTATGAATGAAGACCGAGTGCAGGATGTTCTTTTGAAGAGGAATACTACAGAGCAAGAGGAGCAGCTTGAAGATATGGAAAGAAAGAAGGCACGGATGGAAAACGGGGAGAGAAGTTGTTTTGATAAGTGTATTTTTAACTTTTTTTGAATTAACGTGTTTGACTTTGTGTGTTGAGAAAGATTGACTGAGAAAGTATGATAGTGTGGAACAACTGCTCTATCAACAGATTAGTTGTAGTAATTAATTTTTTGTCGTGATTTAATTTTAGCGTGCGTAAAAAGGTGTAGGGTGTTGTTTTTTTGCATTGGGTTTTATCTATATAAAACCTTACTTTTCTGGGGTTTATCTGTATAAAACCCAGAAAGCCGGGTTTTATATAGATAAAACCGGTGAATATTTAATCATCAATTCAATTCATGAACCCCGCTTTTCCCTGAGAAGATATCAAATCCCTCCCCTTGCTTTAAGATTCTAACCGAAATAAAACCCTATTGAGAACAATAGAAATCCGCAGAAATTTGAACTAAGATCGGTATAACACTGTTATGGATAAGATCGGTATACACTGTTACTCTTACAAAGTGGCACACAACAAGTTGTACCTCCGAACTTTTTGTCTTTAGTGGTTTTAGTTACTTCACTATTGTTATTTTCCATTTTTCAAGAAAAATATATCCAGAAACGGTCTAAATAGGTTGGCGGCCAAGCGAGCAATTTTATTTTGAATCGCGTGAATTTTACGTCGTTGAAAAACTCCACCAAGACGCATAAGCAGCAATGAAAAGCACTTAAAAGCACTTCAACACAACAGAAAATTTTTGAAACAAGAAAGCTCTATACTTCAAACGGTAACTTTTCGCGCCTAAAAAAGCTCAATGTTTTGGTTTTGGGAAAGAACACTTGATCAAACATGTGTTATTTTAGACCGACTAAGTCTGAAAACATTTTCGTGTCTCAGGCCGTGAGAAAGCAGTCGATTGCCGTATAACTCGGCGAAACGATCCCTCTTTGTTCCGCTTATTTTAAAAGTAATTTAACTGAACACATACCTTTCGATTGGAAAAGATAGCAAAATTTGTGTCTGGCCATCTTGAATCGAAGCCACAGCACGCTTCGGCAACTCTGTACGCCATGCTGAATATTTCAAGACATTTTCATCGTAGAAACCCGAGACAAGGAAAAAATATGAAGCAAGACGTACAGATTTGAAAAAAACTTTACCCGAAGTCAAAATGATAAAAGTTTTCCGTAAATTTTCACATCAAAAGCTTCTTTGTCTGTTCGAACACAGCAAGCGGCAATGATTAAAAATAGGTACGCAATGCGTACATGTGGGTAGCCGTAAACATTAACTGCGATAAACCTATTTTGTATTCAATGTCAAACGACAGGCTGCTATAGTAAATATCAACGAGTAAATAGCGAGTAAATATCAACTGATGCTTAAGGCCCTGTTACACGGTGCAATTTTTCTTGCAACTTGCAATTAAAATTCTTCTTTTGAGAGATGTAAATTTGCCAACTACCGAACTTTTGTCTTTATTACACTGCATGGCGTTTCTTACACTTACATTTTGAAGCCTCTTCACTAATTTACATCTCTTTAAAAGTAGAATTGCATTGCAAGTTGCAAGAAAAATTGCACCTTGTAACATGCCCTTTACTCTTACATTCTAATGCCAAACAAAACGGCAAAAATGCCCTATAGTTAGCTAGTTGAATACAGTTATAAAGAAGTCTATTTTATTACACAATCTATATATTATAATATTTTACTGTATTAAATACATTTTACTACAGATCAAAACATACATAAAAGCAGATTTACAAGAGATAGGAATGCATATTTTTAAGCAGAATAGTTGGCGAGAACAAAAAAGAGAGTAAGGTTCCAGAATAGTGGCACGAATCCTCTGATAACATAAAGCTTAGTTTAAAAGTAGAGAAAGAAGATTTCAGACGTTTTTAAATTATTTTGTTTTGATGTCCCTTGATTATCAACATGTCTTTGTTACATACAACATTGGTTATTTTGTTGATCAATGAATGTTATATAAGTTAATAAATGTTAGGATGGTTATTGCTCCAGTAAGATTATAAGGCTTGTTTGCCAAAGTTTATTGACAATAACAATCTGTTATCACCATTATAACTAAGATGATAATGTGATTTCATAGATCCAGAAGGAAGGTACAGGTGGTTTGCAATGTTGATTACAGATAACTTATCAGCATGGAGATAATAGCACTAGTTCCTAGGTCCAATAAGACTGCGAGGCTTGCATGTTTGCAAGTTTCATTGACAATATCTTATCACTGTGTTAATCAGTACAACAATCAGTCAACATTGAACACCATCATTCATCATTGATATAAATGTGCATTGCTGAGTAGAAGTTACCAGGAAGGTATGTCCTAGGACCTGGATTTTCCTCTACCAATACATCATTTGAAAGTCTCAGTAATAATGGCACATAAACATTGTGATGGTATATAATTTGAATACACCATAAGCACTATTCACTGTTCTTTCGACTCTTAATCAATTGGTTCTTAAGATATGACAAGCAAAATACATTAATATAAAACATTAATAGTATTTGATACCAAAGCTTGCCTTTCAGACAGCAGAAACTGTTTCAACGGTCTAGAAAATTGTGGTGTGAACCACTCCTGGAGTGATGAACTTCAATAATGATGCACATATTTGTAGCCTTAAACTTAATATTTTGTTTGAATATATCAGCAAAATGGCTGCCTTTTTATTTATACCTGCACAATGGCTGGTTTCAATTTTAATACCTGCACAATGGCAAGGTCTAACTTTAATACCTGCACAATGGCAAGGTTTTTGCTTGCCATATCTCAAGAAGCAATTGATTAAGAGTCAAAAGAAAGTGAATTGTGCTTATGGTATGTTCAAATTATATACTATCACAATGTTTATGTGCCATTCAAATAATGTGCCATTCAAATTCATTGCTTTCAAATAATGTGGAGGAAAATCTAGGTCCTAGGACATACCTTCCTGGTAACCACAACTGAAGCAATACACGTTTATATCAATGATGAATGATGGCATTCAATGTTGACTGATTGTAGGACTGATTACCACAGTGATAAGATATTGTCAATGAAAATTGCAAACAAGCCACGCAGTATTAATTAAAGATTTGTACGCTCGTATAATCCGGTTGTGATCAAAATTGCTCGGCAGTGGACAAATGAGCGATTGAAATGACAAATATTGACACAAATAATGCAACGTTGATTTTACCTTGACTTTTATACAGAAATTTGCCAAAACTCAAAGCAGCCCCTTCGAATAAAAATCTGATTAAACGTCGGAAATGTTTCGAGTGTTTCCTTCAGCGCCAATCTGTCCGAGTGATTACCGACGAGTGCCGAAGACCCTACCCTCCATGCTACGCGGACACTTTCGACTCTGACATAGTGGTTAGCCGCGCATGCGCAGCGGCTACCCACAAAAATTCTGCCGTGTTACTAAACTACCATGATCCTTTGCAATTCCGCAAGAGGTCCAATTAAAGGGGACTTTTGCCACTAGAACTAACATAATGAACATGTTAAGTACAGTCGTGAAAGAGGAACAATCAAAGACAACAGCCACAAGTACTAATACTCGGAAAACACTGCAAGGCACCGATCATCGTGTATCAAGTCAAAAAACAGCCCAGGAAGAATATGCCATACGATTTCCAGTGAAGCGTCAATGTAAAGAAGCTTCAAGCGAGTCATTGTTTGCCGGGTGAACAAGAGAAAGAAGATTTTCATTTAGCTCTAAAACTACAGCAACAAGAAATCGAAATCGATTCCGATGGCGTAGAATCAGTCAACTGCAGTGAGGACGAAGACCAGATACAATGCGAAGCAAACGCGCCTGCGGCTTTGTTATGTTTAAAAAGTCGGCGTAAATAGAACAATGGCACCGTTAATACAAATGCTATATATATTGCTACTAAATGTTAATTGTTTGGTCTGCGCCCTGATCCTATTAGACGGACGTTGATATTTAGGGATGCACCATTATATTTGCGGCTAGTTCATATTTATTTTTTTGAGTTTGATTTTTCAACGGTATGAGCTTTATCGTTTGTACAATTTATTAAATATTAAGTTCCGAAAATTTATTTAAAATCTAAGTTTACTGAAGTTCGTATGAAATTCATACATGAATTTGGGAACTTTTGCGTTCAGCTTTGTGTTGATTATAACATTTTTTTTCCTGAAATCGACATGTTACATATTTCTATTTTTAGCAAATCCTATAGCTAATGATAAACAGATAATGATAAACATAAACAGACGCGCTTCGGGTTATGTTGTCTCTTCTGTTCAAAGTTATAACAGTGCGTTCAATCATCACTTTTTTCTATTCAAAGCTACTAGAAATACATGCATACAAAGTCCCAAATAAACATATATTTCCATCATTGAAATTCTATAATACTCGTTTCTGCTGAATGATCGGAGTCGCAAAGTAAAATCCTATATCTTGGTACAATTATAAAGTCTACTCTCGAGCTATCAAATTCGACTATAATCATAATTGTGCTACGAATTGCTTTAAAAATAATACAGTTTTAGCGAAATTTCAATTGCTTTTTAAACAGATTCACCATTAAAAATAAATACTTTTCAAATCAAAATCATTTTAACGAAATCAACGAATAAATTCAAAGAGGTGTCATACATTTGTTGATAAATCCACATATTTATAAACTTACAAAATACTTGCATGCTTTAGAATACAAAATCTACCTATTTACCTGTTCAAAAACACTCCAAAAATGCTTCAAAATCGTTGATTTTTCAACATCTATTTGAATCAAAGTTTTTCGATCCGAAAACACCATTTACTTTACGTTTTGATCAATTTTACGATTGAATTTTTCCGTATATTTTCAAAACCATCCAAATGAAAAATTTTTTTTTAAAAATTTTATAATTCAAAATATCAGTTATGCTGACGCGAACCAAAATTTTAATTTAGCCAATCGCATGCTTCCAAACGTTTGTTAGTTACCAGTTGTAACTCGTCTTAAACTTACGCATGCGCATAACTTACAAAAACCCCCAACATCCATGACATAATGGCGGACAACTTTCATTTCGCATTTGCATTCCCGGGCGTAATTAAAATCTCCGGGCGGAATTAGTACCCTCGCCCGGTGCTTCACACCGGCTCGGGGATCAAACAGTAATTGTATTCATTATTTTACTTCCTCGCCTCGTCCCTCGCCACTGCTCGGCTTTGCTTACGTAAGACTTTCTATACTTCAAGGTAACCTGTATATTCGAAAAATCCTTTCATGTCTCCAGGTGTAATTGCCTCTAATGAAGTGTACATGTTATATATGCATTCAGGAATTGTTATGTTCGTACAGTCTCCAAATCTATACTTCAATAACGTACGCATCTTTCCAAACACGTATTCTGCAGGGTTGAAATCGGGCGAGTAAGCAGGCATATATACCAGTTCTATGTCAATATCATTTAAAAATTCTCTTAAGATTCTGCCTCCATCGTAGTGATGGGTTCCGCAATTGTCCATAACAATAACAGAACCAGGTTCTAACACGGGCTGTCCAGTTCGAACATTTATAGAGTCGGAAGCTTCTTCAAAAAATTTGAGAAAATCTAAGGTATCTGCACTCCAGTCAACTGTATTTGCGTAATCTACGCCAGTTAGTGAACACATAAGGTTAACCGTTGTATTTGCAGTTTCGGCGTACCTCTGAAATTCTACCGCTCTTTCTCTCATCGGGGCATGCCCGTATCTTCGCGCAGTGTGCTTTGGTAATTTTAAACCACATTCATCAAAAAATTTGAGAGTATATGGATTTTTACCATGCAGGTATTCGATGAAAACCTGTGAATATGCCATGTTTTGTAAAGTGCATCGTTCTTGTGCAATTGTTACGAAATGCGAATATATGTAATTTAGCATTGTTAAAAAACACAAGGTCAATATCGACGAGGAACTTACTTGGGGAACACGTCATATAAAATGAAGTGTAAAGTAAATATTATTATGACCCTTCGGAATCACAAAATTACTTTTCCTGTCATAAGGTCACAGCCCATGGGATTTTCCTCCGAAACAATAGTATGTCGTACAAAGTACAAGTGTCACGACTCAAGAACATAAGTTCTTAGCGGATACTAGTTTATGTCAATCATGTCTTTGTTATATTTTGCTCGGTTAAGCACTTGAAGCCTTACGTCACTAAAAGCCTAATTCGATGAAATTATTTGTAAAATAGTTTATAAGTTGAGATACGGTTCACAGAGTAATAAGTTGATGCTTGTGCTTTAAGTTGATGATAAATAGTTTAAGTTGTGAACAAGTTTTAACAGTGATCGATTAAGTAAAAGACCAACTTGACTAGTGCGTCACCGGCCTTAAGTAAACAAAGTATGAGAGCTGGACCGAGCTTCTAACGCCAACCCACACTTACAACCTACAACGCTGATTGGATTGTGTGAATCACACCATCTTGCACAGGGCGTCTTCAAGATCCCCTCAAATTTTATTATAAAAGGAGGCGCACAGCAACAGAACATTCAGTGGACTAAACACGAGAGTGGACTAAAAAGAGTGGACTAAGCACGAGAGTGGACTAAACACGAGAGTGGGCTAAACACGAGAGTGGACTAAAAGGAGTGGACTAGTGGAGTAAAAAGTATATGAAACGTTGGAGAAGCTCAACCTGACAGAACAGACAGCCAAGACGAGAACAGAAAACAAAGAGGTCCGAAAGGACGAATAATCCGAAGAGAAGAGAAGAATGAGAAAGAAGAGAACTTTAGTGAACTTTAGTAAAAACGTTGTAAAAGATCTCCTACCTTGCGCATATAGAAATAACATAATATAGACTTAACATTTGGTGCAGGATCGGCCTTACAAAACGTTTCGGAAACTCAATCAGTCCACTATTAGTATATACTCACAAGAAATCAGAACAATCAATATTACAAACATTGCTTAGAAACAGGTGCTGAAGCGACCTGATGACTGGTTCGAAAGAAACGCACGCTCTGTATTTATCCATACTTCTACTTACGGCAATGCTAGACTTTGTTTCACGTTTTGGATGTCTCTTCAAGACAGCTGTCCACAACCTCTACACTTCCCATGAACTAGAATTGAAACTACAATCGTTTTGCCCTCAGTCTGCAGTCCAAGACGAGTTTGGCAATATGTTCTTCCTCTATCCTAATATGATGGCTATGTCGAATATCTAGCCAACGAGGTACCAGTGGAAGCCTCCGTGGTCGTTGAAATACGACTACTGAGAGTCTGAGACGTATGAAAGTTTCAGAATTTACCGGATCCTTCCTGATGGTCAGCGCGTTTATAAATGGACATGAAACTGGACACATTTTAAGATTTGTATAATTTAAGTTTTTGTCATTGACATGACATGTTACATGTATATGTTATTATGTCTGTTTTTGTTCGATAATATTAAACACGAGAGTATAGCTGTTCAACTAAAATTCCTTAGGTACACTCAGCATGCTCATTAAACATGTTGCCGTAGGATAGCGCATGCATGTTTTTAATTGGGTCAGTGTATAAATTTCATTCTGACGCTTTTAGTTATGCGTCATTCGTTGAAAATATATTTTTCTCTTCCCCCGGGACAGTCAAGGGTCTCCCAAACTTGTTGTAATAGATTATAATTCTTTTTAAGCTAAAAGCTTAAATATTAGGCACATTCTTGTTTTCTCTATGTAGACTCGGTATTATATTGTTGATGAAAACCTACATTTTGGAGTTTGGTTTGCTGTGCATGGCGTTTAAAATTTAAAATGAGTTTCAGTAATATTAAGAAATATACGTGTAAAATTTGTTTGCATGAGTTGAAATATTTTGAAGAATTATTAAGACGTATATATAGGTTTAGGTTATTATTATGGAGAGATGTTTTGTCGGAAGAGCTTTATAATAATTTCCTGTTATGTGAAGTTGATCAACCAAAAATCTGAATACAATAGACCTTATGCATAATGACGTCATAACACCTTAAGCGCGCGGTTAATTATGGTCTTTGTGGTCACAGAGCGGGAAAATAATTTCAAGATGGCTACTGTCGAAAGTGAGTGTTTTGAAGTTCTTAACTGTCTTTTAAAGGCTGTTCAAGCCAACGAGGATTCTAGTTCTTTTGAGAACTCTTGCACGGATCCTCTGCGGTTGGATAACTCTGAAAGTCAGTGCACTAGTCGGCTTTCTTCGTCGAATTTTACGAGGCCATGTGGAGGTGCTGGAGGTTATACGTGTTGTGTTCCTGGTTGTTAAAGCAACCACAAAAGGAATCCAGAGCTTTCCTTTTATAGCATTCCTAGTGGTAAAAGTGAAGAGTCGAAAGAACTTCGAAAGAAGTGGATTAATCTCATTTCACGCAGGGATTTCTCTCCTACAATTGGTCATAGAATTTGTTCGTTGCATTTTCCTGGGGGACGTAAAACCTATTTAAACAACCTTCCTACGATTGTTCCCAAAGCAACCAGACCTACACCAACGAAACCTCGTTCAACGGTAAAGGCAAAAAATCGGACTCTTGTATCATGTACAAAATCTGTACCTGCTAAACGCAGACCTTTTTCAGAACTTGATGATAACAATAATTCATCACGCTCAATAGAAGAACCAGATAAAATGGCTACACCTGTAAATGAGAATATTGATCCTATTGCTTGTTTACAAGAACAAACGGAAAAACTTTTAGCAACTAATGAGAAACTTAAGGAGGAGAATGGAAGACTTAAAAATGAAAATAAATGTCAAAAAGATGAGATAAGAGGATTAACGGAGCAACTGGAACAAGAGAGGAAAAGAATACGTTTTTCAATTGAATGTTTTAAGGACAATGACATTCTCATTAGGTTTTATACGGGGCTGGAAGACTACAAAACCTTCAAAACATTGTTTGATTCATTTGGACCGGCAGTGAATAATCTGGTGTATTATGGTACCAAGACTGATTTGGAAAGGTTAAGCTCTGAAGATGTAATTAAACGTGGACCTAAAAGAACAAATTCACCTGAACAGGAATTTTTCCTTGTGTTGGCTCGCTTGCGATTGGGGCTTTTAGAAGAAGATATAGCGACCAGAGCTGGGTTGTCTCAATCACATATGTCAAGAATATTTATTACTTGGGTTGACTTCTTGCATTCAAGGTTATGTAGCTTTCCAATTTGGCCATCCAGAAAAGCAGTTGATAATTCAATGCCAGCTTCATTTAGAGATATGTATCCTTCGACACGAGTTATTATTGATTGCACAGAAATATTTATTGAAAAACCAAATTCTTTTAGAAGTCAAAGTGCAACATTCTCCACTTACAAAAGCCACAACACTGCCAAGGGTTTAGTTGGCATAAGCCCATCAGGAGCTGTCACTTTTGTATCGGATTTGTATGCAGGAAGATCAAGTGATCAACAAATTACTATTGATTGTGGAATTCTGAACTTGGTAGAAAATGGAGACTCAATTATGGCTGATAGAGGATTTGATATTGAGCACAATTTACCAGATGGAGTGTCACTAAATATACCACCATTCATGCGTGAGAAAGAGCACTTGTCAATTGAAGAGGAAACCAAGACTCGAAGAATAGCTTCTGTTAGGATCCATGTGGAGCGGGCAATTGCCAGAATAAAGAACTTTAAAATTTTAAGTACAGTCTTTCCAATTTCCATGGCAGCAAATTTAAACAAAATTTGGGTGATTTGTTGTTACCTTTCTAACTTTTTACCACCACTACTTGTAGAAAATAACAAGCTGGACTAGATGATAGTTTTTCTGCAATCCTCCTGCTTTATTATTTATTCGGCCTAACAAGATGATTTTACCTGACATTGACATGGCTGGAGTTAACCTTTTAAAAGGCAACCCTATAGCATTTCATTCTATCAAAGGCTTAAAATTTACCCATAATAAAGGCTAGGTCCAAAACATTTTCACATTAAATCCATTGTAGGCTGTGAAACTTTATTAAACTTTGTGTGTCCTACCCCTTAATGGTTAAACTATTCTTTAACCCATTAAGTGCCAGGGTTTCCCCAGACAAGTAAAATCATCTGGCGTTTGTTAAAAAAAAATAAGTAGGGTGCACTGGGGCACTTTGCCAGTTAATGAGTTAAAGGTATTTGCATCTATTATTTGGAATTTTTAACAGAAATATACTAGAGTAGAGGGGTAACCTTCACCTTACTCCCAATAAAAGCCTTTGAAAGTTTTTAGAGTGTTACAA
Source organism: Dendronephthya gigantea (assembly GCF_004324835.1). Lineage (NCBI taxonomy): Eukaryota > Metazoa > Cnidaria > Anthozoa > Malacalcyonacea > Nephtheidae > Dendronephthya > Dendronephthya gigantea. Next base: position 1,637 of record NW_021163787.1, on the reverse strand, counting down.
AACTGTAACCATTTTGTGGCTCAAACTCTTTAACCTATTAATTAAAGTGGCAATGCACCCCAGTGCTCCCTACTTATTTTTTTGACAAACACCAGGCGATTTTACTTGTCAATGGGAAGCCCTGGTGCTTAATGCAGTGGTGCAGCCAGCCCAACAAATTAGTCATGCTATGCAAATTTTAACTTATTATTCATTTCTTTAGAAATTGATTGTTTTCATGGTCTATGAACACGAAATTATTTGCATAGCATGACCAAATTGTCAGGCTGGCTTCGCTACTGGCTTAATGCGTTAAGCAGCAATGCACTCCGATGTGCCCTAGTTTATTATTTTACTACATGTCTAATGCCAGATGACTTGTCAAGTAGAGAGTGTTGCCACTCAATGGGTTAAACAACAGTAATAACGTGTTGCTTGAGGACAGGATTTCATTAGTCAATGAAGTTAATCTAGGAAATTAGCTTCTCGAATTATCACAGTTGATACATATACTTTACCTTGCTCCTTCAATATTGTCTTAATTAAGTACTATTTAAAGCATGCACAGGAGTGTTTTATCATATTTAAAATGCAAGTGCGCAGCACGAGCATTTCACATATGATAAAACAGGACTACAAATGCTTTAAATGACCAAAAACATGAATACAATAGATGCTGTCTCATTAGTATTCTTTGTTGCTGATTAGTGGACTGTATATAAAGAATACTAATGAAGATGAGTTTTATCAGGTATATAGCCACTTCAAGTGACATATTTTGGTATAAGTAAAAAAGCCAGTAAAAAACAATTGATGTGTGTTTTATTAATGTCATTTACAAGAAGGAAGAATAAATGAAAAGTAAAATGATGTTAGTTCTGGCAGCATTTTGTTCTCCCACAAAGAAGTGTCCTTATAGATACGCTGAACATGCATATCAGCATTGGTGTATACCACAAAATCAATCCAGGGTAAATTTAAAATGTTCAAGACACCTTGACATTGATAATAATATGCATGGTTCACTTTAAGTTCTAATCCACTTTCGTTTTTTTAAATAAAAACCTTTGACACTTTGTGCAGCTTCATTAACATTCATTTCTTTCACTGAGTAAGGACACTTAACTTCAATGCATCCAACTGGAATACCATCTTTTATGACAATTCCATCAGGGCTACAACCCAGCCATGGCCACTGGGGACTGATGACTAACCCACAACATGTGACAAAAGCACTGCCTTTTAATGTTACATCTTGATATTTAGCAATTGCATTACTTTCATTATCCAGGCCCCACTGTACAGATGCAGGCACTTTTCTTTTCTCATGATCAACACATAAAATTGATTCAATCAGTGAAGCTGGATGGTTTTTCTTTCTACGATTGATAACTTTGCCAAAAATTGAAGCAGTAAGCCTTTTAGATCGTTCAGCGTACCATTGAGGATCTTTGTTTTGCCTCATAGTACTCAAACATATATCCTTAGCAGTGGATACAGTCAACCCAACTTTTGTTTTACTAGTTCTAGTTGTTCTGGGCTATAATCTGATGGAGGGGTGTAACCATTTGGCACATTTTTAAAGATCTGATCAACCAGTTGACTTGGTGGTATTTGCGTTGGAATAGGAACAGAGCTGTTGTCCAGTTTTCTATTTT
>NW_021163786.1:0-23592 GCF_004324835.1 Dendronephthya gigantea | reverse complement strand
TGTAAGATTTCTCGGGGGGCTCCAGCCCCTCAGCCCCCCCATACTCTACGCCTATAGACAACCATATTTTGCACCCTCTCTTGTACAAATACCACAAGAAATTAGAGCTTGTCTGTTACCAGAGCACGTAGAATATTTAGAAAATAGTGGATTAAATAATTAGCAAAAAGTATAATAATATTCATGTAATATAATCATTAATTAATAACACAATAATTGTAATCATTAATTAATAACACGATGATGTAATCATTAATTAATAACACAATAATTAATAATATAATCTTTTTCGGTCCGCCAGTCAGCGTCCGCCAGTCCGCGCCCGCTGGTCCGCGTCCGCCTTTTATCTACACCCCAAATCCACGAGCTCAAACGCCAACATACAGGGTGTCCCAAAAAAATGTCCCCCCTAAACAAATCATTCTTGAGCGTTATTGTACCTATGGGAATTGATATGAATTGTACATAAACGGTGCAAGTAATTTATTCGTCAAAGTAATTAATCGCGATAATGGAAGCGAGCAAAACGATTTTACAAATAAATGGTTTTCTGCTTTTTTTACATGAATTAACTGATTTAGCCTTTAGAAAAAGCTATGGGCCATGCCCTTCAATGTGTCCCCCATTTCGTTCGACACAAATAATTGTCCGTTTGTGCATGTGGCGTACTGCATTACGAATCATTTCAGGCTGCTGCCGTAAAACATTAAATTCCTCGATTATTCCTCGAAAATCACATGGGGTTAAATCTGGCGAGCGAGGGGGCCATTCCACATTATGTTGCAGCGCTATTACACGATTCTGCTCGAAAACTTCATTGAGGCGATCTCGAACTGCAACCAGACGATGTGCTGGAGCCCCGTCCTGCGCCCACCAGTACCCTCGAAACATTCCTTCCCAATGTTGATTGTTGAAATGAATGGCAAGTTGAGGAAAAGCAAATTCATTGAGCATCTGAAGATATGCGAGGCCGTCCACATTTTGGTCAAAAAAGTAAGGGCCTAAAATCACGCCATTACCGCAAAGTGCTGCCCAGATAGTAAGCTTTACACGGGAATTCCTGCGTTCGAAGTTAAATGCCGGTGGTTGTCCCTTCGGTGCATATTCGCGCACGTTGTGGGAGTTAACTTCTCCATTGATTGCAAATCCTGCTTCGTCTCCAATAATGATGCTCTGCAAAAAGTTTTGGTTTCGACAACGTTCATTAAACCATTGCGCATAGCGTAGTCGACGTGGCAAGTCGTGGCAATAGCTCATGCCGTACGTGCATTCTGTAAGGATGCCATCGTAAATCTAATCTTGTAATCCTGTTAAAGGTTGATTTTGAAACTTCAACAGGATTACGACGAGAGCTAACACCTCGTGGGGTTTCCTCTAGCAAAGCTCTCACAGCTGCAACGTTCGCTTCACTTCGACCAGTCTTTCGCCTGCCTGAATATCGCTTGTTGCGGTTTAAGCTTGTTCCCGTGTTTTGATACTTACGAACGTTTTTCCTAATTGTCTTTTACAAGGGGGATTCCGAGTGGGAAATTCGACTCTAAACCTGTTTTGCACTTCGGTTACGCTTTGGGTTAACGTGTAATTTGTTACGATAAATACTCGCTGCTGTGATGTCAGTTGAACCATTTTAAGGCATTCTTACTGGAATTAGTAATCAATTTGTAATTTCAAATTTTTGTGTTGCTGTTCGGTTTAGAAACTATTTTAAATTCCCAGAGGTATAATACCGCGCGTTCAACAAAAGATGAGTAATTTGTATAGGAGGACATTTTTTTGGGACACCCTGTATGTACCCCCATCCGGCCAAGCGGCTTGTCAATCAGATAGACATTATAATGTTTCCAACAGTAGTGGCATTATACACAATAATGTTCGACCAGGTATAATGCCCGTGGAACATGATCATGAGTATAGTGCTCACGAACTGCGAACTTGACCAAGTAAACAAAAACGTAAACAATACTAATGCCTCTGACGACTTGAATCGACTAAATCATCAGCAAACCAGTCCATTACTTAATAACAATAGTGAGACTACACAAGGTTCCCATACATCTAGTTCGCTTAAAGTGCGGGACCAATCGAATATCATTACAAATAGAAATCAAGCGCCTCGTTCTAAGATCTCCATTCTTGGGGACTCTATGATTAAGCGAATACAGTCAAGACAAATTCGACAGGCTATGACTACTAGTAAATCTGTTTATATTCGCTCTTTACCGGGAGCTAAAACACTGGATATGCTTGATTATGCTAAACCAGCCATGAGAGATAACCCTGACCACATTATTCTACACATTGGAACAAATGATGCTCGTCAAAGTCATCCTGTACCTACGGTTAAAAACATTGGTAACCTGTGTGATCAAATCAGAGAAAACTGTCCACACACAACTATATCTTTATCCGAGCTGACAGTCCGCAATGACTTTCCCAATGCAAATTCTAAAATTCGCGAAATCAATAAGGAACTATTAACACTTAGCAAAATGAAAGGATGTCACCTGATTAATAATTCCAACATCAATTTAAAAGGACTTGATAGATATGGCCTTCATTTAAATGATGCTGGTGTTGCAACTCTGACGAATAATTTTTACCAATCATATTAACTGCATTTTTAGCGACTGTGGGCAGGCCACACACTCTCTCAACGATAATGTTGACATACTCTCATCCAATGCTGACACCCTCCCTTTTCTATATCCAGTAACTTGCCGATAAATGACCCTCTTTCCGACATTCCAATTAAGGGCATAACATTTTTTATCTAAATATCCAGGCCATTACTAATAGGCTTGATGCCATTAAACTTTTAATTCTCAATGCTGCAATCAGTCGACAAAAAAGTAACATAATCTTTTGCTTTGCCGAAACTCATCTCAATTCTACATGGACTGAGTCTGAATTATTAATTGATGACTTTGATTGTGTTAGGAGAGATCGACTTAATCGAATTAATAAACTGTTAGCGACGTTTGGAACCGCTTATATTTTAATCAATCTAGTTATTTCATTCGAACTGCCAGAATTTGGAACGAACTACCATCATCTATATAATTATACACTTATTTGAAGATTTATATGTCAGTTAAAATATAGTTTATTAAACTATTATAAAGATTATGTAACAACTACTTATGATATTGAGAATCCAATTTAACAACATGAAAAACCGTCGGTCCAAAATGTCATAATAATATTGTCTTATGTTAAACATGAAAAAGCAATCACATGCAGTGTTGCTGATTTTATTATTATTTACGGGTCACTGTTATTCGGGTTCAACCCTGTTGTTGATCCTGACAATTTGTGCATGTTATGTTGTGTATTTATGTTGGTTATCCATACGTTTGTAATTAATTTTTCTTTTGTCAAACCGAAAAAATAAAAAAAATAAAAAACATGTCAGTGGTAGTGCAAACAAACTTACCTCTTCGTATGCATCGTTCTCAGTTAAATCACTGGTGTTTCCATCTCTTTGTTCTTCGTCACCCTCTATGTTAATTAAAATATATTCGGCTGAGCAAAAACAGACCACGTCGACGAAAATTGTTCAAGATTTTGCGTAATATTATAAGCACGAATTTTTTACCACTATATATAGTATATATATATGGCAGTATATATCTTTCACTTTAAAGCTTTTCCTGTCGACTGCATAAATAATTGTGCAATCCTTGGTCCTTGTGAGTCATTTTATTCCGTTTTGATATTTGGAAGGTTAAACTTAACCCTTTCTTAAACTGTGAAAGTGCTTATAATCTGCCTGCTTGATGCAGAGTAAAACGGCTGATGTTTCCTTCACTTTTATGATTTTTCTCTGAATAATAAAAATGTCAGCTTTCGACTCATTTGAATAATTTAGTATTATAAACTTATAGCCTCAGGTCTGGCTAGTTGAGAAAATTATTTTGCTTCGATTGAAACAGAGAAGCCGAGGTGTCCCTGCATTCATGTATTTCTCGTTACAAGACTAACCATCGCAGCTTCTCTCATGACAAATTTGGCAAATTTTGTGATATACCTATGCCATGTCTGATAAAAGTAGACTTCGTGCACTAATGTTTCCTTTTCTCCGCTTTAAATGGCGACCAAAATTTATGCCTATGTCTGGGTACAATACATTTACCTTCATCGTTGCCTCTCTTCATTTTTCCTAGGCCTGTAATGAAATAATTACAATCTGACTGATTCCTTTCGAAATTAATTGTATTTACGGCCTCCAGAAATGAATACAACGATCTTCCGCTGTCTATGAAAACTCTTATTTTCTAGTCCTTTCTATTAGTAACTTCTGTAACTGCAGTCACATATTTTAATTCGACATAATTATTTAGTTATTCACGCAATTTTTTTGCAAATCTTGTTAAGGTGGCCTTTATATACCAAAAAATTAAACTGTAAGTAGAAGCATCATTTTTGGAGGCATCACACTTTCAAATCTTAACTAGGAGTCAATTAAGCCGAGAGGGTCAATTTACTTCAATAAATGCTTTTTCTCAGTGTAACAAAGAACACTAGCCCGGGTAATGTTTACTTCTTGTTACCTTGGTGGGAAATGGTAATGGTTTCTGCATGCATGTATTTCTGGCAGATAATATATTCACAGTGGAGTACTGGAGACGATAATTGGGAAAGGGGGGGGGCACATATTCGTTTTAACAGCATTTAAAATATAAGTATATATAACGAGCAATTTGATTGGCTACCGCGCGTGCATTGTGAGGCCATAATGCACGTTTCTAGCTTTTGAAGTTTTTGTTGCTAAGCAACATCTTAAATAACATGTAAGGAGAATTTCATTATTGATCAAATAAATAAATTTTGTTGTTGCCCTATAATTTCTTCTTATATTATAAAAGAATTAAAAAAGCTCGTCGCGTGCCTTTATGGTGTAATAATGCACTCGGGGAAATGTTGGAAGAATACTCAGCTACGCCTCGTGTTTTACAAGGTTCTCTCGTATTCTCCCAACATTCCCCAATCGTGCATTATTACACCATAAAGGCACGCGACTCGTTTTTTAATTCTTAAGTAAAGACAATGGTTTAAAAATAAATTAATCTTGCACAACATGAATAACATATGAATATGTCAGTCTGGTGAAATAACTGAAATTTATCCTCGCCGTAAAGTCATTTTGTCATTGTTGTAGTCTTTCTTTACAGCAATTCACAGTAGCACGTTAGCAGGATTTGGTGTTTCGGTTTATACTTTTTCACTAAAATGGGAAGTTTTATGCATTTTTATCACTATGAGTAAGTCCATATAATTATGATCAACCGAACAACAAAAGTACATTTTGGAAATTCTTTATGAAGCACAAATCAACAACGAGGAGGAATTTTTAGTACACTTTTCAGGCAAAGTCAATCAGAAGGTTGGGTTCCCGAAATATAAACGAATTCGCCCAGATCTTGATGATTTCTGTATTGCCAGCACGCAATCGTCTGTTTAATCCAGATGTTCATGTGTTATGGCGTGACGTGGCATGACGTGTTGAGTGTATGGCGCGATCATAATTTTGTTTTACACTACTGGTTTAACTCGCATGGTTGAAATGTGAAAATCACACATCAAATATCTGCGTTCTCTTCTGTATCCGTATAGGAAAGTATACTTAAGTATAGTAATCGACATTTATCGCGTGTTGTTTGCCACGCTATCATGCGGAACTTTACGATTTTATTCTCAATTTTAAAGTCAAAAGCTGTAACTTAACCAATTACTTCTCAGTACCTGATTTAATACATTTAATGGACTCTCACCTTTATTACAGTAAACAGCAGTTATTCCAGATTCGTGTAACAGCACTTATCTATTGATGAGCTCATCACCCCGTTCAATTCAAAGGAATCCCAAAATGAAACTAAAATTGCAAACAGCAAGAACATCGCAAATATTAATTGCGACAAGCGGTTACCTTAGAGACGCCATTCACCCGTAACGATAAAAACAAATTAATGTAGGGTAAGATGCCACTGAATAGTGATAACTGCAAAAATTATTGGCTATTAATTTACATTGTATCATTTCCTAATACAGAACATTAAAAATTAACTTCCTTGTGTCACATGATAAAATTTTGGAAGCATTTAAAATTTTCCGTGCGTGAAAAAACGCGTAAAGGCTGTTTTCCACTAACGCGTTTTTCATACGCACGTACACGCACGTAAAAGTCTATATCCTTAAACATGTTACCTTTGAAAAAACCAAGTCAATAAATCGAAGGAACTTAGTTTTCTGCATGTTTTAGTATCCATTAGTTAATCTAGATGTTAAATAATAAAAATTTGAAAGCATTTCGAATTTTCTGTACGTGTATGTGCCTATAAAATACGCGTCAGTGGAAAGCAGCCTTAAGTGGAAGTAGCCATACTCATAATTCATGCTTTAGTTAAGGACGCTCATTAACGTTTAGGTTAATGAGTAACGCACTAATGCTACATTCTGGCATACTCTGACACTTGTGTAACAACATGCGTGCCTCTATCACATCCAGATATCCCAATTCTAAAAAGGATTTTTACCGCATCAAAACAAAATTTCTGCCATTTTAAAATTTTGACGTAAAATGTGTAATTTACAATATATAATTCTGTTTCCACAAACATTTGAAAACAGACTACTTGTTCCAAAAATCTAATAATCTAAGCTTTCCAGACTAGAACCGCCTCGTAAACGACCTTGGTCAATATTTTCAAATAATCTGCATAAACCAGCAAATGTACCAAGAACTCCAACAAATTTATGCAAACTACTGAAATTCAATCCTCTCAGTGTAGATGATGCTCTAACATTGATCTCGGATACTGGCAGGAAACATTGTGCACTTGATCCTACGCGTACGCCTTTCATGTTAGAATGTTTAGACATCCTATTACCTGTTATCATGCACATGTCTAATAAATTCGTCTCTCAAATGTGGTGAATTTCCTGACATATGGAAAGAGGCTATCAACTATCCACCAATGAAAAATGTGGACCTTAGCTGTAGTTTCTCCAACCTCTACCTCCGCCTAATCAGCAATTTATCGTACATATCTAAACTCAATGAGAAAGCAGTTTTTAAACAATTAAACAACCATTTGTTATTGAATGCACTTTATCCCAAATCACAATCTGCAAGTATCGTAAGTACCATAGTACTGAAACCATGCCTAAAGTAACCAATGACATTCGCTGAATATGAGCGGTCAGCGTGTGTCTCTATTGTTTTTACTGGATTTAAGCGCTGGTTTGACACGATGTGGGGATTGACCCCATTTGGTTTCGAAAAGAACGAGGGGTGGCGTTGTGCGAAATAAACGCGCGAGGTTAGATCTTTCCGGAGGGCAAGTTGGGTACGCCGTGCGTAAAAGCAGGTGTATTATTCTGGCCATGTGTTTCAGAATTCTTTCCCTTAACGCATCGTTGGCGAGTAATCGGTTCTGGTATGTTTCAACTTCCATCAATTTCACAAACGTAAGCGTTGCGCCGCCTGGTTTACCATAGACGATACCACGATGAAGCGCGTGATCACAACGTGGCATGATCAGTCCAATGTAACGCAATGTGGTCGTTATGTCACTTGGTGCAGTTACCAGGCCGCGTTGTACAAGATTTCTCGCTACTATCGCCAAATCACATCGAAGTCCGTCAGCAGTCAGTCAGTGCACTGAACGAAGCTTGTTCAACAACGACAAGCCGACACGGAGTTTTTGGGTAGCCTGATGGTCGTTCGCTGTCCTCTCCGTCTACATTCCCACATGCCGAACGACAAAAGCGATTGGACATATTTGCTAGATCCTTCGTAGGTTGGTGGTCGTGATCTTTGACAACTTGAGCAGTTTTCTTGCTTGTCACTCCTTCCTTTGTAGTAGCAGCGCCATTAAACGTTTTAATTTCGATGAATGTCGGTTCCATGTAGGCCTCGTGCATTGTTGCAAATAGCATTTGCTTCCAGCACTTCGCTGTTTCTCGATATACCATGAAATACCAATAGTATTGGTATACACAAAACCATACCTTTGGCAAATCTTGCGAAAAAAACAAGGCATACGTGGATATCCAACCAACTGTCTGCTTTCACAATTTTCACAGCTTGATGCCAATAGATTTGTAAACTTGTAAGGACGAAAGCCAGAGAGTCAGAGACAAGGAATTCATTTGGCACGTGCTGAGTTGAGCAAGAAGGTAATGATGGGGATAACGGTGAAAAATTCTCAGTTATACTTAAGAACTAATCATTACTTTTGTCTGCTAGTATTTTTTTTTTTAATAAGTGCGCCCAATATTTACATGATATAAAGATGATATAAAATTTTTTTTAACTTACAAATTTGGGCTAGGAGCCTACCAGAAACCATATGGCTTTTATTTTAGGCCCCTAGTTTACTGAACTAAAATAGTTACTGATTTTAAATATAATGTCAGTTCGAATGTTATTTTTTTATAATAAAAAGATACAAAGTCAAAGGTATATTAATATGTATATATAAAAAAAAGGAAAAAAAGAATAAAAATAGTGTATATATATAAAAAAGGAAAAAAGAATAAAAATAGTAAGGAGTATGGTGATATAGGTGATAAGGAATATGTTAAAAGAATAAAAATAGTAAGGAGTATGGTGATATAGGTGATAAGGAGTATGTTATTTTATCTAAGCGTGAAAGTGTTTTTTAATTATTTTTTAAAGGAGTCGTAAGATCTTGGTTTTTTACATTGCTCAGTGAGATTATTCCAAATTTCTATGCCTCTACTAGCAAGAGTATGTTTTGCGTAGTTGGTTCTACTAAACTTTTTATGTAGTAATCTCGAGTTTCGTGTGTTGTGATTATGAATTTCCCTATTAGTAAAGAAATAATTTCTGAATATTTCTGGAAGATTTTGTAAATGAAAATATCGGAACATGAATACACTTGTTAAATAATCATTTATTTTGAATAAATTGAGTATTTGCAATTCTTTAAAAATTGGTTCGGAATGATCAAAATAAGATTTGAAAGTCATTAATCTCACAATTTTTTTTTGAATATTCACTAACTTTTTAATACGGGATTTGTACGTGTTACCCCATATTAGGTTGCCATACGTTAGATATGGATAAACCAAAGCATAATATATTAGTTTCAAAGAGTTTAAGTTTGTGAAATGCCTTATCCTGGAAATAATTGCTGCACATTTAATTATTTTTTTGTAATCAAATCCATGTGGTTACACCATGTCAAGAATTCATCAATAACAATCCCTAAAAATGTAGTGTTTTTGACTTGTTCTATATTGTTATTATTGATCGAAATGTTAATGGTATGTTTAAGTTTCTTTTTTTTGTTCTAAAATTATAAATTTGGTTTTTTTTGTATTTATAGACAATTTATTTGCATTAAGCCAATCTGAAATTTTGTTAATTTCGACTTGAATGATTTCATTCAATTTTTTAAGACATTCATTACTATATAGAATGTTTGTGTCATCTGCAAATAATACAACAGAAATCAGTTCACTGCAGTATTGTAAGTCATTTATATATAAAAGAAACAATAAAGGACCCAAGACTGATCCCTGTGGTACACCGCTTTTAATAATCTTTTGCTCGGATTGAAATCCGTTATATTTCAATATTTGTTTTCTATTGTTTAAGTAATTTTCAAACCATTTTTTGGCCACTCCCCGAATACCATAATGTTCCAATTTCTTTATCAGAATCTTGTGATCAATTGTATCAAATGCCTTAGATAAATCAAGGAAAATACCAACAGAGTATTTACCTTCATCAATTGCATTAGTGATTTTATCGATAAAGTCAATCAATGCATGTTCAGTTGATCTCTGTTTCCTAAATCCATATTGATGTTTTGATAAAATTTTATTTTTATCAATAAATTTTGATAGTCTATTAATCATAAGTTTTTCTAACAATTTTGCAAAACAAACAAGTACTGATATTGGTCGGTAATTTTCAAACTTCATTTCGTCATTAGCCTTGAAAATTGGTGTAATCAACGCAATTTTTAGATTTTCTGGAATGATTCCAGTCGTAAATGTTAGATTGAAAATGTGTGTTAATGGTTTAGAGATTTCTTTAGCTACTATTTTTGTAATGCTTGTGCTAATACCATCATATCCACAACTTTTTTTTGGCTTCATGTTTTTTAGTTCAACTTCTAATTCATTTTCTGTGATGGGATTAAGAAAAAAACTAGACCCAAAGTTACCTTTGAGATATTTATTAAAATTATTATTGTCATTTTGTTTTATTTTATTTGCCAAATTGGGTCCAACATTAGTAAAGTAGTCATTGAATTGATTAGCTATTTCTTCGGGGTCATCTAAAATATTTAATGAGTTGGTTTCAACAAAGCTTTGTGATATTTTTGCGCTTTTCTTGGGCTTATTGAGTAACTCATTAAGTGTTTTCCAGACCATTCTAGAATTCTGTTTGTATTTGATCAATTGATTTTCATATGTTTTTTTGGCTATTTTTATAATATGATTTAGTTTGTTTTTATAATTTTTGTACCGTTGTTCATTTTTGCTATTACGATTGATAAGGAAGGATTTGTAGAGTTTGTTTTTTTTCCTGATTGACTTTAATATACAGTTTGTCATCCATGGACTTTTGATTTTGTCTATCTTTTTATTGTATTGTTTTCGTTTGAGTGGAAAATTTTTTTCATATATATCCGAAAACATTTCTAAAAACTCATTATAGGCCTTATCAGGATCATTTGTTTCATTCATGATTTTATTCCAGGAAAGGTTTTTAATGGAATTTTTGAACGCCTCTGTGTTATTTTGATTAAATGATCTTTGGTATGATACTTTTCGTGTGTTAACATTTTTCGTGGTGTTTTTACTGGAGAAATTTGTATTAAACATGTGCACTATTGGCAAATGATCTGAAATATCACTAAAGATTATACCGTTGAAGCTTTCATTAAGTTCTTCTATATTGTTACTAAAAATGTTATCAATTAGTGTCGCAGCATGATGAGTAATTCTCGTTGGTTTTGTGATTAGCGGAAAAAAGGACGAAGTGAAAAGTTGTTCAACAAATTGGTTGTATGATCACAAGATCCTGATTTAAACAGGTCAATATTAAAATCTCCCATTAAGTAACATGGTTTATTTTCTCGATCAATATTTCTAGAATCTCATTTATTGTAGTTTTAAATGATTCAAAATTGCCATTTGGTGGTCTATACACTACACCAATAATGATATTTTTACCAACTTTATTCTTTACTTCAGTGAATCTTGTTTCAATTATATCGTTTACGTTTTTATCCAAATCATTTCGACTTTTATACTCTAAATGTTTTGAAACATATAAACCAACACCTCCGCCTTTTTTATTTGGTCTATTTGAGCCGAAATATTCGTATTCATCTAAAGTAAAACAATCTATGTTATTATCTTTCAACCAAGTCTCAGTAAGTCCTATTATCTGGAAAGGTATGTCCAAAGTATACGTATCAATCAAATTTTTGAGTGAATCAAATTTGTTTGCAATACTCCTTATGTTCAAATGTAGTAGCGAAAATTTTTTTGTTATTTTTCTTTTTTCAATTTGTGATTTAAAATCTTTCGGTAGGAAATAGTCGCAACGTATTTTATTTAAGTTGAAAGACTGAAAGTGTTATCAAGTTCCATATTATTGCCGGAAAGCGCTATGTTTTGATTTTGTTGAAAAGGATTAAATCTTAATTGGCTTAGCCTATCCATACAACTTTGGCTTAAAATGTTTGTTGAACCTAAGACTCTGAAAGGGAAAACAATTGTTGTTATCATAGATGTTTATGGTGGGTTGTTGTGTCCTAGTGTGGTGCTATGTTAAAAAGATTAAAAAAAAATTTTAAGAGTGGTTTGTAATTTGATTCCGTTATCTGGTTTATGTTGTTGTGGTTTCCCTGTATAATTGTCCATCTATATATAGTTTGTCTCTTACTAGTTTAGCTTTTTTGCCAGCATCTCTTGCTTTCTTCATCTCTGGAAATAGACGTTTCCTTACTGCCACAATTTCTTCTGGGAACTGTTCCGAAACAGCTATACCCGTACCTTTTAGTTTTTTTGCGTTCGCCAGAATCCGGACTTTGTCTGGGAAGTAATTAAATTTGGCAACAATGGCCCGTGGTTTTGATCCGCGCTGTTTCCCCATTCTATGTGAGCGGTCAATCTTCGTCATTTTCGCATTCTCAATTCCAAAATGACTTTCCATTAGATTGTGGATCACCTTAGTTGTATTTTCTTCTTTATTTTCCTTCACATTGTAGAAAATAAGATTATTGCGCATTGACCTTGCCTGAAGGTCAATGACGCGATTATTTAATATTGCGTTCATCTGTTCCAGCTTCTCCATTCTTTGCTTCGTTTTTTCTTCTGCCTTTTTGGATAATTTATTTTCTTCCTTCAGGTCTTGAACCTCTGCGTGAACAAATTCGACCGAGCTTTTAACTTCAGTCAATTCCTTCTCCATTGCTTTCATACGGCTGTCGATCACATCAAGCTTACCAAGCTTTTTCATTATGTTATCAAACATTTCTTTCACATCCATATTATTTTCTTCTTCCTTAGCCTGCTTTGTATCATTTGGTTTTGGAATTTTGGAACGAACTGGCTTACTGGGCGAATTTTGTATTGAATTATTTAAGTTTTGCGCAGCGCGCTTAGAGGCCTGTTTCCTGTCCGCCATCTTATTAAGAGGCTTTTTGAAAAAATGTATCTTAACATTTTCATTGCCGCTAAGAAATTAATAGTAACCACTCCTGCTTGATATCTTGTCTCATAAGCTTTTGATTTTTTATCTGATTTCACCATTTCAAAGGGTTAGTCTGGCTTAATTCTGCCACTTTATGTGTATAATAATGCGTCTTGACTAATTTAATTTCATCTTGGATTTTATTCCTCCAATACCTGTAACTAGACCATTCCTTCCCATTCTTCTGAAAAGCAGTCTAGCGTTTTCTAATCCAAATATTAAGTTTGTTTGTCATCCACGGGCGATCTGACTGATGGATTTTAATTGACCTTGTTGGAAGATAGGTATGAAAGACAGATTAGTCAACTCTAATTTGAGAGAACATTTGAGGCTAAAAGAATGGAAAAATAAACGGAAAAATCACTCTGCTCAGTGAATAAACTTTTTTTACCCCATGTAACAAACCCTATTTTTATTGTTTATTCATCAATGTAAAAACACATACAAAACGTATACTTGATTAATTTGGTGACATCGAAAATTAATAGTGCATGATACAATTTCATCTCGGTGGACATTGCGGAATTCTATTGTGGAGCAAGCATTAAAAGCATTTGCTTAAACGTTAACGTTTCATTAAATTATTATATTTGATATATATGTACCTCTACTGAAAAGCACTTTGATACAACCCGTTTAATAAATCAGTAGCTTTTAAAAATTTACGGCTGTCAAATTAACTCAATCATTTTCAGTAAATGGCACATCTAAACCTTATTGCAGCTGTTACATAATCTTCCATGCACGCATCATTTTCATCCTTTCTTCCATCCTCATCTGGACTCACTCTATTTCGACCATGAAATATTCCGATGTGTATATTTGTGCGTAAATGTGCCGGTCGGAACACAAACACTCCGTTGTCGTATATGATACCATCCATTCCGTGCTGTTCCTTCTTCCTCATAAATGTTTTTGTCGCTGGATTATCTTGTGTAAACCGTCCAGGGAAAAGGGACGTAACAATTACAGTCATATTATGTTTATCACTTCGGGTGCATTTGTATTCAGCACAGGCAGTGGGTTTGGATTCTGTCATCGATACTGTGACAAACCCTTGTGAAATTTTGGTAGCGCCCATACTTTCAACTTTGAATGCTGCCATTTTATTTGGACACTCGTTGATATTCTCCACCGCAATTTGTACGTAACATACAACGACCCCTTTTTTATTTTCTGTGTACCAGTCCTGATCGTTAACTTGTCTAATGTCTATAATTTTCTTTAATTCTTCGCGCACAGGCATCTCGAATAAGAAACTATATTTCTCTGGACCTGCTAGGCAAGAAGCTTCATCTTCATAGAATGGCGAGGGTTTATTACTCAATGGCCTATTTAACGTTTGCATTGTGAAAAATCGATGCGATCCTTCTGAGGTTATTTCTATGTGATGTTTCTTTATAACATCCTCATCCAAACCTGTTTCCTTTGGCGTTAGTGGATATTGATCACCAACGACAGCCCGTATTTCCGCAAATTCATCTGTCCGAAATGTTTTTATACAACGTGCTTTATTCGGTTCGATGTTATACGATTGATATCTATAATTCACTCTACTTTGCGTGACAAATACTGTAATAAGCACTGACTCTGCTTTCTTTGTGGTGTCTTCTGCCATAACTTTCAAATAAATCTCTCCGCCCACCTTATCTAAGTTTAGATCAAACCGAATAAATTCTCTCGCATTAAGTTTGGTAGTAAATAGTGATATATGTTTATCTGATCTCTTCGATCGCTTCGTTTGATGCTTCTTCCAACTTGTGTCCAAAATGCGCCATCTTCCAGTCTTCTCTTCTAAGTACCAAAGCTTTATATTTTCTACTTCATTCTCAGTAATATTATATTTATCAATATCAAGTGAAATGTCAATGTCCCCTGTAGGTTGCAAACTCTTATCGTTTTCATCTTTAAAATCCATTTTTATCACACCAAAAGTCTCCAGTAGTTGTTCCTCGCCATCTTCGTCTACCGTGGTGAAGTCTCCATCGGCTTCTTCCACTTCTGTAACGTTTCTCGGATCAACAAAATTGACTTCAACCTTGACCGTCCCGTTATAAATTTCCCCATCTTCTGTCAACAAGCCTTGGGGAGGGACAGCAAATGCTACAGCAGGTTCTAATTGTGCGTCGTCATTATCAACTACATTTTCCTCGTTTGACCTATTTAATCCACGGGTATTTTGCGAGTTTCCCAGGGAAATCTCAAAGCCCATCTTCGCATCAACTTTAATAGGTTCAGGCCGAGGCTTCAGTCGGACTTCTATATACGTTTTACGGCCAGTGACCAACGGAATCACTTTTGTTAATTCCTGAAAATTGTTATAATTACGTTTATCCTTAAACGTTACAACAAAGCGAGAAAAATCACCAGGAACTTTAAATGAGAAATCACCCTTCCTTCCAGTACGAGCCAAATATTTATCACCGTGATAAATATATCCATATTTAAAAGGTTTATTGTCTGGACCTCCTCTTGCTACTCCTTTAACAACAGTTTGTTTCACAGGGCAATCGCCGCAACCACATTTTGTTACACTTTTTATGTCAAACGAATGCTGCAAACAAACGACCTTGATGTTCCTTGTAGCAATTGGCTGGCAACAGAATTTATCTCTACAATCGTTCATATTTTTTAGACCTCGTGCGATGCATTTTGTTCTCGCACATTCACCTACGTCAATAGTAGCAGAATTTGTTTCTCCTGCCGTGCAGCCCTGCGGCAGTGCAATTATGTGTTGAGATGGTGTTGGATCGCAGCTATCATCGGTGGTATCTGTTAAAATAAAGTTTTCAGACTTAGAAGGAGCTTGTAAACCAAATTAAAAGATGGTGGAAATAAGGCTTGAAGGTGTTCACGCAACAAAACATTTCAAAATCGAGACAACCTCTATGAAAGGTAATATATTTTGGAAGACTGAGTTTTCGATTTTTGCTGCGATTTTCTTATTTTCAGAGCTGTGAAAGAAAAATAAGTCACATCAAGAACATCCGTAACACCGATAAGAACATCCGTAGCTAATTCGATCCTTCATGCCCATCAAAAGACAATAATCGCACATAAAATCGCAGAAAAAATTGGAAGTGTATACGGGACTTAACTAAGTAAACTTTGAAGTCCTCACTGCGTGGTTTAGAAAGCAATAAAAGTTGTTATTTTTTAACTATGTAAATGAAGCAATCTGATTGGCTGAAGAGCGTTTCACAGCGGGCCGGTTTTTTTCATCCGGCCCCCTGTGGGAAATGTGAACAAAACGATAAAACCAAAGTAACGTACGGCTAAAATGTGCGGAAAACCTTTCTGGAAAAGAGTAAAAGAATGTTAAAAATAAAAAAAAACATTTTTTCGCCCGTTAATAGGCGTTATTTTTTTAATCGATTTGCCGTTGCTATGGTAACAAATATTTTCAATTTCGTTGGCTGTTCTCCGACTAGGATGTCCTTTTAAGGATTTGTTGACATATTTTTCTGTTTTATAAAGTCAATAAAGTCAAGGAGACCTCAGGCACAGTTTTTTGCATCCGGCCCTCGCATAAATAACATACATATCCGATAACCCTAATTATTATATTCGTCACTTCCGGTGAAGTGAAGTTCAGTGATTGGCTGAGAAGAATTTTCAGCGTTCAATTACTATCTCGTAATGGACCGGCACCTTCCCGTAATGGGCCCGATATTTCTCGGTAAAGA
Organism: Dendronephthya gigantea; assembly: GCF_004324835.1. Classification (NCBI taxonomy): domain Eukaryota; kingdom Metazoa; phylum Cnidaria; class Anthozoa; order Malacalcyonacea; family Nephtheidae; genus Dendronephthya; species Dendronephthya gigantea. The sequence goes on along the minus strand of NW_021163786.1, from coordinate 7,164 downwards.
CCTCGCGCTCGGTCAATAAGAAATTATTAATTTTTGAATTCGCTCAAGTATGGTTAATTTCTGATCTCTGTTATTGAAATTCCGACAGGCCGGAGACCTGATTCCACGTAATTAACGTGCCTTCTTTTACAAGCAGACTTTTTTGTGAGATATTGCTGTCATCATGGCGCAGAGCTTGGACGTTGGTTTAAAATGGCGATGGTCTCTGCATTTCTAGATATATACTGTAATGCACTAAAGGAGTTAAGTAAGATATTTATTATATACACATGAAAGCGCTGGGCTAACTTGCAATCTGATTGGCTCTCTATACTAGACAGATATTAGCTGATATTAATTCTTATTAGCTCATATCTGCCGTCTGGTAGAGAAACGTGACCAAAATGGCGGCAAGTTTTTAGGAGTTAAGGGACGATGAAATTCAAAATTTCCTTGATAAAAGTACACCAAAGTGCACCGAAAGGACACGAAACTTTGAAATAAAAGTGCTGAACGGTAGGTTAAAAATAGGTTTACAAAACATATGAGTTTGTTTCTGTTTTTCTGTATAATAAAACGTTCGAGAAAAAAACACGATAAGGAATTTAACTATTAAATTTTTTCACTGTATTCACTATAATGTCCAAATTACGAATAAATTTGTTCAGTTAAAGTTATTCTGCTCACTCTCATCGTATATGACTAATATAGCTAATTCGTCGCTGCGCGCCTTGTCAGCTATCAGCACATATATAAGACTTAAGATCGACTATAAGACTTAAAATATAAATGTTAAATATATTAATATTAAAACAATTTAGACATTCGCCAGGCCATCCTTTTCTTTTCCGTCCAAAGAAAAACACGTATAGTGTAGATAATACCACCATACTTACTAAAAACGGTTATCCTGGCAGGATCTGAAAATTCTGCTCCGTGATCATCGTAAACTCTACATTTTATTTCCCCACTCATGTTTTTAAAAACATGAGGTATAATCAATTTACTGCTTTGTATTTCATCATGTTGGTATTCATCTGCTCCACGATCATTAATCGTCCTAAAAAAAAATACAATTAGGGGGATAATCCGAAGATTTTTTTATCTTTTCGTATCTGTTTGCTTTCTTTATAATACATTTAGGTAATTAATTGACGAGAAAATTTAGTTATGTGTGCAGAAAAGGCAATATAATAAAATTAATTTTGAAATTAATTGAATGAAATGTATTATTCTATGCATTGTGAAATGTTGGCTACGAAGGAAAACATACCATTCGAATTTTGCCTTTGTACTTGATTTTCCTTCACAACATAATGTGATAGGTTGACCTTCTAGCCGTAGTTTACTTTCAGGGTGAGATGTTATTTCTGGGAAGTCTAAAAAATTGTTATCAGTAACGTAATCAGTCCTTGATGCAAATCGGCAGTATCTTGACCGCTGCGATTAAAGTGATTAAGAAATTATTAGCCGGAAATAGTGCAAGGATAGTCGCGCAGGGGTGGATTCAGCACTAGTGCACTACAAAGCAAAGTGGTTCTTTTTAGCAGTTCTCGTGTAATGCAAATTAGTGCACTAGTGCCGGATCCACCCCTGTAGTCGCGGTTAGAGTTGTCAGAGCATCCACATGCATCGAATTCAATTCATAGTCGCGCGCTCAATTTTTTTCGATTTAGAGAAAATCTTAAACGACTATAGGCATGTCGCGGTTTGGTTCACACTCTACGCCTTTTTTTACCAAGATCTTCAAACTGTATCGTAATTGAGCTATTGATTATTCACGGTAGGGGGGAGCTCCTTGCTAGGCATTCGGGTTGAAGTGACTGATGGGACAAACAAAGCCGCGGGGATGCGTTTTCTCCGAGTTCTCCTTTTTCCGTTTTTGCTTGAAAATACACTCATATAAACAAGAATTAACGCCAAAGTAAGTTTTCACCAAGTCATATGTTTATATAATATATTATCGACATCATGAAATTACTTTAATTTTGTCCCCTACCAATTTTCCTCAAGATTGCTGTCACGACTGCTGCAGTAGGGTTAACTTTTGTCGTTCTAATTGATTGCGGTAAAAAGCCTTTTCTGCTAACGATGATGTTGTCCTCTGAAATACAGAATCCTTTCAATACGAATTTCCCAGAAACACCCGTCTTTCCTAATATTTTAAACGGAAACTCGGCAAGAGCAATGGTTGCATTCTCCAAGAGAATACCGGTGTTGTCTTTGACCACTCCACTTAGTGTGTTATCGTCACAAATACAAGCATCGCATGTTGTATCCAGCTTCCCAGTTGTGCAGATTTTATTACAATCTAAAGATGTTGATATAAATATAATTAGAAAAGGTAACTCACCTCCAATTTTTTACAGCTTATTTTATATATTTTAGAGACATCCCAAAATATTGTACCGATTTTGAAAAGTAATATCTCCATGAATTTCTTTAAAAAACTATGACATATCAAAATCTATAGTTAGTCTTTTGTCTCACTATTGAAAGTTGTTTCATAACTTCACTCGATATGTAAGAAGTTATTTTGACAAAAAACCGGAATCACATATTTGTAATCACATTACGTTTTTGCTTACCAAAATCGTCCACTACAGTCTGTTTCATCCGTATAGGAATCTTCAGGTGGTAGACAAATAACGAAATGACGCCGCTTAAGTAGTTTTGGACGAAACGTGGTGGCCCAGGCGTTCAAACAATCTGTGGCGTAGCTGGCATTATATTTAATTGGGTGTCATACTGAGTCATGCACATGTTCATGTTGTGCGTGACTAACCCCTTTTAAAATCGACTGTCTTTACATTCTGTCGCAAATTGTCCCACATTGCCGCAAACCAATGAATGGTTCGTAATATTTTTTTCGCATAATGTAATCGGCGCGGAAGATTCTTTTCTGATTACACGTGTTTGCATTGCTAGTGGTGACAGCTGCCTAGCTTGTATGCAATGTTCTTACTCACGCACTTATTTCTTAGGGGGGAAAGGTGCTCTTAGTGCTGCAGTTGCCCATACAACTGTGGTTTACCTTAACTGTGTCTAGGTGGGAAGTGTTGTGTGGCTGTGTGTCGAGCAGGTTTAGGAAGCTGCGGTCAACCGATTGGTTCCGACACTCTTACTGAAAGGAGGGTTGAACCAAAAGACGTTGCGAGGCCTGCTCCTGCATGCCAGTGGTGCTTGTGTCTGTAACTGATGTACAAATATATAAAGATGCTGTATCATTAAATGATTGCTCGATAATAACTATTAGAATCTTCAGGTGGCAATCCTAAACGGATGAAACAGACTGTTGTAGCCTCTCATAATGAAGATCTTGTCTTTAAGGAATTTGTTTTTTACTTTTTTATTTCTTTAAATCGTCGGCTGGCATGCCTTTTTATGATTACGTCAAATGTATCTTAACGTCCGTTGGCCATCAGTCAAATCCCGGTGCTCAAGCTATACCAGTGCGTACAATTTGGCATTACATTTTCTTTACCTGGACATTTCCAGTTTGCGCATGCCCGAGATTCCAAAGACTTTTCACCGCATAGAGTGTTATCACCCAGAACGGAATTTGTCCCAATGCACGTTCTTTGGCGTGTTTGAATTCCATTATCACACGAAACTGAGCAATCAGTCCATCTTCCCCACCTCGACCATGAAGCTTCGACTGAAATAATAGAAAACGGTTTTAATCACGGCCATCTCATCGATTTTTAGCTCTATTGTCACCTACTTCACACATAAACCGAATCAATGGAATTAATGGAAAAAACTCCGGAAACTACCGTGTGACAAAACAACATTGACAAATATTTCGAAGAAGTAGAATTTCGAGAATAACAACCTAATTACCTTTACACTTTGGCTCTGAGGCGTTCCATTTACCATTGGTTTCACATCGAAGAGCTTTTTCCCCAACCAACATGTAGTGTTTATTACAAACAAAACTTATTTCGTCCCCTTCCAGTGATCCGCCACCAAGCACCTGGCCGTTCTTAATATATGACATTTTTCTGCAAAAAGCTAAAAATAAATGTAAAAGAATTTTACGCACAACAAAATGACACATAACTCTTGTTTTTTCTTGTTTTCCCTTAACTAAATATTTCTCGCAATTAAGACTACAATTATCTGGATGGTAAAAATAAGAAAAACCAAAATACGAACCTACACATTCAGGTGGGATATCTGACCATTTTCCATCATGACATTTAATACTAGATGATGATCCGATTATCGCATAAGAAAGTGGGACGTATTCTATTTCCCGTCCCGCCTGGGCAGGATCCTAATTTGAGCAACTAAATCAAACTTAATTATACATTACCAAATAGTAATCACGAGAAATAGATGACTATTGGGAGCCTTCTTAAACACGGGATTTCAATAGTCTACCGAGGCAACAGCTCGTCCTATAAATTGTGTTAGCTTAGATAATCTAAATATGCTAATAGAGTTGATGTTTGCGGGCATAAATGTGTTTTTGTTCCGAACTCATTTACTATTATATTAACTTTAACTTTATGCAATAGGTAAACACTTAAGTCATTCTTTTGATTGGCTTATACCAGGGGGCTAAAATATGTTTCAGCCCGGCAAATTTATCATTTTAGCCCGCAAAATACACAGCAATGCCCGGCAAGTTAATATAATCTTACGTCGACATTTCCATGTTGCACACTCTCGAGTTTCTGAATCTGCTCCAGGACACCGCCGGTTGTCATTCAGTATTAAGTTTGTTCCTGTACATGTCCTTTTTCGCATTTGGATTCCCGTATTACAAGAAACAGTGCATTCGGACCATTCAGACCATCGAGACCAAGTGGCTGTGACTATACAGAAATAAAAAAGTGCCACATCTTCAATCTTCACAGCATGTCATTTCTGAGAATCCAATGATTCAAATTATGTAAACTAACTCCTACTATTTTCGAGTAATGAATACATTTTTAATTTGGATACAACTGAATTAGTAAAAAATTGATATATATTACAAAATATCTTATTTTCCTCTATACTACGGCCAGTAGCCCCTAAAATTCCTCATACCTGATCTCGCTATGAGAGTATTCAATCCAGCTGGGTAACCATGAGAATGGTATGCAGCTTCCCCAAATACCAAGGCGCCAAATAACGAATCACGCGATCTGTGGGATATTGTGCACTTGCTTGAAATTTGAAGAATTGTCCACGAAAATTTAGTTCCTTCAATGTTTTGCCATTGGAGTGAAGTCGTGTTTCCTCCATTCACTAAGAGGCCCTCTTTCTGGGAGGATTTAGTGAGGAGAGTCACAGAATGTTGGAACTCGTTCTCTTTCATCCAAGACAAATATACATTATACGTATCGAGGAAATGATCGATAGACGGCACGATAAGCAATGATGAATCAACCTCTATACCTCGCGTTTCTAAATATCCTTTGATATATTGGACAACTTGGCAAGGCTTACTACACTCGAAGAATGAAGCCAACTTATCCCCTAAATCATATTCAGTAAACTGCCCAGATTGTAGCAGACGATATCCATCTTTATTGCGAACACGAGTGTCGTTTTCATAAGCAAACACACGATAAATGTCTCCAGCTTTCTTGTTCATCTGCCCTGTTGTCGCAACTACAAATTCTGTGCCCCAGTTCTGGACGGGAAGAAGGAATTCGATGAGATGATCGCAAAACCTAGTGTTAACCTTAGCACATTTATCACCGGATAGAACCGCTATAGCCTTATTTGCTTCAATAATTGTCCCAGAAAGATCTGCATTGTGGTCAATGTGAAATGTTTCCAACCTGTTCAATCTCAACACAATATTTTTTCCTTTCCTGTATAACTTTTGACCGTATCGAAGAACCCCGTCGGCATTGAGTGTGATACTGACAACTGTGTTGTCTTCAGTTGAAATTATCCCCAAATTTGTTTTTTCATAAGATGCAACCACATACTTTCGACCCAGTTTTGTCGTAGGCAATGCAAGATAACTGTCAGAAGTAAATCGTGCCTGGCTTAAACAAGATACAGCCACATCTGCGGTAGATGTTACCAATATGCCCTTTGTGTCTACCCTTGTTGAACGCATTCTTATCCATGTTGGCATCTTGTATTTGAAAACGTCCCCAGCTTTTATGAACTTGTTTCTGAGACGTGCACTTCTTGATTTGTGTAAAGAAATATTGACATATGTATCGAATAATGCAGATATTGATATTTTATTCACTCCACTGTAAAAAACGCTATCTATACGAGCGGTGAATCCCAGGACAAAATGTTTTCCACGGTGTGTTGCACCTCCTGTGAAAGACGAAAGATATATTTATCATTTATAGACCTGGAATGAGGGGGATTCGGCGAGATGTTTTGCCGAATCCCCCGAGCAGAGGGTCTATAAATTATATATATTGTTACGCAAAGCTTTATTGTGTTTAGAGATATGCATATAAAAATAGCTGTAAAAATAGGAATATCAATTGCATGACAGGGATTAGTGAATGATTTTTGCCACAAGACGCCTGAGTAAATATAATTTTCGGCCATTAGCAAACATTAATCGCCTTTCCCTTTCATGTATGACATATCGTGGGATTAAATGAGTAATAAGGTGAAAATATTTATAATCCTCTCAGAACTGATACCTGGATAAACAGTCTTAAGTCGTCACTTATCTTAATGGTTGCATTCTTTAAAAAAGTGTGCGTGCTGTAGGCCATTCAAGTTCTTATGTCAATCAATTGTGGTAAAAATGTTGCTCGGTCAAGCATGTAATAGATTACGTCATCAAAAGTTCAATTCGATAAAATAAGAGTGAAAATAGTTTAAGTTGAAAGATATTGTTCACAGACGTATTGTTGGTATATTTTACTAGTTGTTGATGATGAATATTTTAAGTTGTGAACATTTTTAAGTATTGATCGATTGAGCAGAAGACCAACTCGACTAGTGCGACAACGCCTTAAACAAACAAGATATGAGAGCTGGAACGAGCTTCTAAGACCAACCCACATTTCTAACTTACAACGCTGATTGGTTGGATAAGGATCAGCCCACTCTGGTTGATGACGTCTACAAGTTTCCCTCAACCGTTACTATAAAAGGGCGTGCACAACACCCCAACCTTCAGTGGACTGACGGAGTAAAGATTAACTTATAAAACGTTAGGAAGCTCAACGACAGAACTGACGAAGAAGACAAGAACAGAAA
>NW_021163785.1:0-23810 GCF_004324835.1 Dendronephthya gigantea | reverse complement strand
TGCCCTAGTCAACAATGAAGCTGCTTTCCCCCCCGCCCTAGTCAACAGCTTTTCGTACTTGCACTTTACAAGCATGGCGTGACATGTTCGGTCAAGAACCATTAAAATAGAAGAAAGTCATAATATAATGTTTGCAAAATGCTGTTTTCATTTACAGAAATCCGGCGTGAGAAAATTCAAAGCATTCAAAGGTTTAATACTGATAATTGTATGGTCCAGCCTGACGCAGAGCCTGATTATTCTATTTATCCCATTATGCTTTTCGAGCGTAGACCACGAGGGATATTTGAATACTAAGCGAAACAACCTATAACGCTATAATGCATATCAAAGAAATATTGTTTTTTTATGGCGAATATGGATTTCTATCTTGTTATTTACTTTATATATTACCGATAAAGATATGGACGTTTAGGATGTGAAAAAATATACACTATATCGGCGCAAATTTGTGGTATCTAATAAGGTGAGTTGATGTTTCATGATGTCATATGCCAACATGCTGATCGAGTGTGTTATTATATATATACAACGTATAAGCCTTTATTTGTTAGCCTTCGTTAGCCTTTATTCGACCCTATTATAGATCAAGAATTGCATTTAGGTCTTTTTTCATCGTTCAATGATTTGCGCTATGATTTTCCATGTTATTATCTGTTTATATAGTTAAATAGTTGGCTATAGTAGGGATAGCTAAACAATACCTTAGAATTCCTCAGCAATTATGGCCTGGCTAGAATACCTCAGAGGAGCAAAATAGAATAGTCCAATGTTGTGATATATATATAACGAAGGAGCAGCATATGGCAGTGTTTCTAATGTCTTTGTTTGAAATGTAGGATATTATAAAGAGTTGAGTTATATTTTCAGATTGATACTAAATCGAGAGGGGTTAATGTAACAGTGCTTCTCCACAGCAGGGTTGGGACTGTTCCAAAGGGTATAAATTGTGCATCAGAGTCTGCCTATATCATTAAAATTATCACAAAGCTCTCTTTTTGCCTTCAGATACATTTATCCATCCATATCTTGTTAGGGACAGTTTTTGGATTTAACACAATTTGATTTCATTGGATAAGACCTCTATCTATATATTGTTTGAATCAATTACATGCATTTACATGGTGAATTGATTGGAATTTACACTATCATAGGGAGGTAGAAAAGCAGTGTAGAATGGGTTGTAGGATGGGCATATTTGATAATAGTCTTAAAATAGTTTTCTTAAAGATGCCGGTATAGCAGGGGATAGCTAAAGAATAGCTTAAAATTCCCCACAGTAGCTAAATTATTATTTACTAGTATTTTTTGTTTGATGTACTCAATTCCTAACACGATTGCAAAGTTTTATTTTAAGTGTGAACTTAGGATTTACTTCACAATTTTTAAATTATTTACTCTCAACTTTATCTGATGATGTCTCATCTGATTTTAAGGACGACAAAAATCTTTTGCAATAATTGATCTGTACTGCAATAATTGATATTTAAAAACATGTCAAATAAGCACTGGACAAATACAAAACCTTCAAAGCCTGGGTGCAATATTATATATGATCATTTCTCTGTATTTCTATATAATCATGTAGGACCTATAATTCTCATGTATTAATGTCTGCTGTGTATTCTATATTATGACTCATGAATATTTTAGTAAATTTACATTACATTCATACATGTAACAAAATATCATGTCAGAGTTTCTAGGGTTTCTTGAGAATTAACTTATCTTATAATAAGAAAATATTTTCTTGGAAATATATCTTATATTAAGAAAAATATCTTAAGAAAATTTTTCTCATTATAAACATTCTATAAGAAATTTTGGACTAATTTCAAGAAAATTTTCTTAAACTGAAAAATTATTTGTGTGCAACTTTTCTTATTTTAAGAAAATTTTCTTATAATTCTCTCAAAAAAATTTGAACTCATTAAAATGAGTTTTTTTTTCTTGAAATATGAAAATGACTTTTTGCTGTTTACTTATACTAGAGGATTTTAATTAGAATCAAGGATTATATTTGTTGACTCTGGACATGAAATTAATACCTGTTTCCACCAAATCTGACACATTTTCAGCAGATTAACTTACAGCTTTTAAACCTGACAAGCTGTCTTAAATGTCTGTGTTTAAAGACTTTGGTGTTAATACAATGGAAAAATGCAGTAGACCCCATACTTTTCCTCGGCAAATGGCAAGAAACACAGGACCTTTGTTCTCTAGATTGTGAAATTTTTCAGAAAATTTTTCCATTGCCTAAGACCATAAAAACCTCAATATGCCTGTTCATTAACAATTATTTAGATGAACATAACCTTCAGATCAAATGACCTGTTTTTCGAATAACTCAAACCAGTTAACTATGATCATTGCATGTTGCATGAGAATTGCATTTAAGTTTGGTTTGTTGATAAATAAAATCTATGAAATTCTGCAGAATGGATTTCTATTTAGACATCCCTTTCAGACTGCCATAATTCGAATTCACTGGTAATTAGTACTAAAGGCCATGTTACACGGTGCAATTTTTCTTGCAACTTGCAATGCAATTGCACTGCTAAGATATTTAAATTATTAGTCTTGCAGAAGAAAAGTGCGTGAAGTGTATGAAGACAAAAGTTTTGTTATTCCCAAATTTACATACATCTTTCAAAAGTAGAATTGCACTGCAAGTTGCAAGAAAAATTGCGCAGTGTAACAGGGCCTTAACATTGTGGTTACAGCGATTTGCAAGTCGCTTCATTATGGACAAAACCCCAACAAAGAAATGTTCACGTAGAACAAGATACCAAACATTAATTCTTGTGGTAGTTTTTTGAGTGTCTAGTTATTAAAAAGACGCAACAATTGGGTTGTACAATACAATATGTACAGCCGTATATACACTCCTGGTATATTAGCTATATATCGATCATCCCAATGATGCTTTAACATTATTTAAGTCTGTGATTGTTCATTCCAGGGTTTCACTGAGGAAGAAAGACAACTTCAACAGAATATTCGCAAATTACAAAACCAACTCGAAGCTAAAGAACAGGAACATCGTCAAAAGGAATGGAGACTTGTGGACAAACTGAAGGAAAGTGATGTCACAATACATACGTAAGCTTTATGAAATTCCTCAGGGGGGAGGGACGGGGGACAAGACCATGTATATTGAAATGGGTTCTTACCTAAATCAATCACATTATGCATTTCTGATTTCTGTACCAATGTATGTTCATTGACGGATCTGGCGTAAGTCGAAATGGATTATTTATTTCGATTGTGAACCTCCAAAGGTTCATTACTCGTGTCTCGTGTCTACGAGTAGCTTTTTTTGAAAATATTTTTATCCTCAATATGTCCAAAATACAAATGTGAGCTGTTCTAATTTATTTTTACTAATCTAAGCTCTGCCACAGGGCATTTCTATTTCAAAACTTAGAATATATCCGCTTTTGAACCGAAAAACCATATTTAACCTATAATACCGGGCTGTTGGAACGCCTTATTATGACTTTCATGAATTCATCCGTTCAAGAATAGTGCTTTTGAACAAGTTGATGTTGAAATTCGACAACTTTTTAACAATTCGAGAGGAACGACTTGATTTTTTTATTACACAGGCTAAATCAATCAATCGCAAACTTAAAGAGCAACATGGACCAACAGAACCAGGAATATTCCAGATTAACTGTAGCAAAGGATGTTGAATTGGAAACGTTGCATCAACAGGATGCCAAGATGTGATCTGAACTCGTGCAGAGAAAAAATGATTTTGAGAGGTGCGAATAAACGTTGAATATAACTTTCTTTTCTCGATTGTTGTTAAATTCCGACCTATCGTAAAACGCTCCTCAATAATTGCATGCTCACCGTATGAGGTGATTTTTCACGGGGCTTAAACATATCTGATCAGATAAACCTGGTTATTATTTGAAGCCATTTAATCCATCCGTCTAAAACACCTCATTTGCTGGGCTGAAGTGCAAATATATGTGTTCATTAATATTATTATTTATTTAAAAGAATTCACAGTCTGTAATTGGCTAATAGCCATGTGTGAAATCGTCATATCCAACGTGTGACGTCATAACGTGTGATACGACTTTTTTAGTGTGATAAATAGTCGTATCCCACGTTTGACGTCACACGAATGGTGAAGACATCAACACAATGGCTTCCTCAAGTGAAAGGTTCGGCAACTTTGAGGAATACATGTTCATTCTTTTAAATAAATAATAAAACATATAATGAACTCGGTTTTCACACGATATGAAGAATTATCAAGTCTCAGTTTGTCTTTATCAACCTCAGCCTTCGGCTTCGGTTGATAATGACAAACTTCCGCTTGATAATTCTTCATATCATGTTCAACCTCATTCAATAATTGCTAATTGTACTACAGTGTAAATAAGGATTGATAACAAACGATATTTTAAGGTAAAGAAAAAGTGAAAAAGTTTGATCGAAAGTCGTAAAAAAAAACATACCCGCAATTTACGGATCCTATTTTGTGTTGATATTACTAGTCGTTTATTGTATTGAAGATTTCTATTACAGATGTAAATTCAGGTCTTGATCCAACAATTTTTTTCTTTAGGAGGCGGAAAGAGTTGTCTTTATCTTTGGAGAGAGAGTCGTCGTTGGAACGTTCTAGGGCTCAGCTAGAGTTAGATTAGGAGCGCAGATGTGAAGAGACAGAGAGAACTGGGTATGATAAACAAGAAAAACTGGTTAGGAATTTAACACAAGGCGAAGAAGAGGTGAATATATATGAATATGTAAATAGTAAGTTATACCCCTTTCCATTGCCTCTACCCTACCCCCACTCAATTTGAAATCCCGTTGAAGTTTCAGCCCCACAAGGTCCATATGAAGTGATATAATGTTACTAAACTGATCATCAGGGACTTCAATGTCAACATTCAGGTTGATAGAACTCTTCTGTATTTTTTCACATCAGGCGTTATCGTTAGTGAAACAACAGAAACGTAAACTGCTTCACAAGGATAGTGTTATCCACATTTTGAAGACACAAAGAGATGAATCAGTTTCTATCCTCAAGCTTCATGGACTAACCGTGCCTTCCCAAATATCAGGTGAGTTTTACACCTTGATTGTAGGTAGATTGTAAACGCCTAGCGTTCGGTTTTTATACGGCGTATATGGGGCCCTAGCTCCTCTGGCAGCTGGGGAGATTAACACAAATAGAGGAATTGATGTAAATTGAACAAAATTTTGTACAAGGTGTGACGAAGTGTAAAATCCTCGAAAAATTTTCGATGGTAATATCGATTCCATATTCAGTCTCTGTTATTCGCCGTAATAAAGTTGTTCAAAGTAGATTACAAGTCGAATCATGCTCCTCTCATAGTGCCTATACTTAAAAGCCAGCTGATATGCTTGACGAGGTAACTGTCGCAAGATGTCCAAAACACTTGACACATTTCAAAATTCTTTTGAGTTTTTTTTTAATTTAGGACCTACCCTGTGCTCGCGAATCTGAAACCTCTACATCGATACTTCCCCCCATGGATTCGCAAAATTTTATCATTTCGCTAGATTTTATCATTCATGCATGTTTCTCAAATCTCAAGTGTGGTAAATGCATGACGTTTTCGTCCTTTTTTGCTTAAGTTCAGACTTATCTTTTCTTATTACAGTCGAAGATGTTGGCACAGCAGCAGCGAATATGAATAATGAAGAACTTCAAGTTCAGAACGAAAATTTGCGTCATGTTATTCATCAAATGGGAGAGGACATGGAGGATTTGACGAAACAGTTAAAGGTACCACTGGATCGATTACTAATGCATAAGATGACTAATCGTTATAGTGATCGTAACAAAGATCAGTGTGAATGGAATTAATCTGGTATTTCTTTACGAAACATTTCAGAATATGTGACAAGTCTGGAAAAATAAATTCGAGAAGTGAAGGCGAGAAACCGCGAACTGACCCAATCCATGGCGAATACAAATGCTAAAACTGAAAATACTAATTACGTTTTAGATTGAAGTAAGGATAATGTTCATATAAGAGGTCTGGTGGCACAGCTGAACAGCACAATCGGTAAGTAATACATAAAAAAGTTCAACCATACAACAGCAGTTCAAAAAGTTACAAAGCTTAAACATATAGCATCATTAAATTGAAACATTACCTCATCCCCCGCATACCCAGCAGTTTTATTGTGTTATAGTTGAACGTTTAACCTATGTCCCGAATAATTTCTGCGGGTTTTCACTCCGCGCGCGGGTAGCATAAAAAACAACCCCTACATACATTGCCTCGATCTGCTGATTTATTACACCGAGTTACATAACTGTTGACTGTCTTTATTGCAAATATTTCCGTTAAGTCAAATATTTGACTTTCAAGTTGCGTAATTCTGTAGGTCATTAAAAAAACACTAGCATGTTGATTAGCCCTGAGAATTTACCCGAGTGAAAATTTGAAAAAAATGCCTGCCTGTATTTTTTTGCAAGACACAACTGGAGTATCAAGGATTAAGATTTTTTTCAAGAGCTGATATTCCAATCGCATTGTACTATTGACCATGGTAACTTAAATTGTGGGAATCGCACGAAAGGCATTCTGTATTAACCGACTAGAATTTTAGATAAGGTATATAATATAATTGCCTATTTCACAATATATATTCTTGCACGTCTTTAGGTAGTTTACGCCAAGAGAAATTAGATCTTACATCTCAATTGGGAAAATGTAAAGCAATTATCGTTCATCTTCAATGTTTACTTCATCATTCTTCAGAAGAGGTGAGTCTTCTTCTCTAAATGGCTATAGGCTTCTGTTTTAATGCACTTGTATTTTTATCCGTCATCGCTGAGAATGTTTGTGATGTATGTTCTCGTATTTTTATTGGGTGTATTTATTAGCAGTAACATATGTCGTGCCGATAAATTTAGTCCATAGTGTAAATGGGGCTGGTTTTCGAGTGCTACATTCCTGGATTTTAGAAAGCTGTGTCAAGCATTGATGATCAATGACAAAAAATCGGTGCAGAGCTTTCCACCATTTGGCTTGTCTGACCATTCAGTGTTACTATTGCAGCCTAAACTAAGACCTGTGCTCACATCTAGCCGTCGCTTTGTTACTCGAAGAGACACTCTTTCAAGTCGAAGACAAGAACTTGGTAGATATCTGAGCTCTATTGACTGGTCCGTTCTCGCTTCTGTTAATGGATGCAAAAACAAACTAGCACTGTTTCTTGACCTTGTTAAAATTGGCGTAGACACTATCATGCCACTCAAATCTTTTAAATTACATGTCAATGATCCTCCCTGGGTAACTCCTGAATTTAAAAAGCTCATCAAGTTACGCCAGAAAGCCTACACACAAGGAGTACAAGAACGATTCTGCCAACTTCGCAACGCCGTTAATCGTGAACGCAAAGTGCTCCGAAGCAGATATTACACCTCGAGAGATGCGAATCTCATGAATGTTAAGCCAAGTCAGTGGTGGAACGAGATCAAAAAGTTATCAGAAATGATCCCAGCAACGCCAACCGAGGATTTTCGCGCCCAACTTCATGTTGATGGACTTGATGGAAAATCGAACAAGGATATTGCCGACCTCATAAACACTGCCCTACTAGAACCGATGCAGGATTATCAACCACTTGACAGTCTTCCTCCTGTTGATAATGATTCGGAAGTTCTAACACTCGAAGACTCCTCAGTTTACCTAGCACTAGTAAGGCTTAACCCTCGAAAAGCCTCTGGCCCAGACGGCGTGCCGAACTGGCTCCTTAAAGATTATGCCGAGTTTCTCGCAAACCCAGTCTGTGTCATCCTCAATAGCTCATTTGCCGAACAAGCTCTCCCTCCATCATGGAAGTACGCAAATGTAACACCACTGCCAAAGACGAAACCTGTGACTGTAATCACCAAGCACATCAGACCTATCTCGTTAACTCCGTCTCTATCAAAGCTAGCTGAGGACTTTATCGTAAGATATTATATTGGCCCTGCCGTCCTCGAAATCATCGATCCCAAGCAATATGGCGCTATTCCAAAATCATCAACCACGCATGCTCTTATTTCCATGATTTATACATGGGCTTCTGCCACGGATGGGACTGGTGCAGCGGTGAAGATCGTCTTGTTAGACTACAGGAAAGCATTTGATCTCATCGACCACCAGATCCTAGTTCAAAAGATCCTTTCCCTGAATGTTCCACGTGGTGTAGCTCGCTGGGTATGCGACTTTTTATCGAACAGGCTGCAACGTGTCAAACTGTGCAACGACTGCTTCTCTGAATGGGGTGCAATTCCATCTGGTGTCCCACAGGGTACGAAATTAGGGCCTTGGCTATTTCTTTTGATGATTAACGATCTCAAACCATCAGGGCACTCATGGAAATACGAAGACGACACGACATTAGCCAAAGTTGTCCCAAGAAATAGCTCAAGCCAAATACAGAGTGCAGTGTCTGATGTAGAGAAATGGAGTAAAAACAACAAGCTCCAGTTGAACGCAGACAAGTGTAAGGAAATGATAGTTGACTTTAAGAAAGTGAAGCATCAGTTTAAGACCATCATCATCAATTCGAAAGAACTCGAGCTAGTGAGCAGTGCCAAGATATTGGGTGTCATGGTATCTAACTCACTGGAATGGATTGATCATGTCAACTATGTTGTGAAGAAAGCCAACAAACGTTTGTATTCCTTAATTTTGCTTAGGCGTTCAGGCATTCCTGCTGACTATACAGAGTGTATAAAAAAAAGTAGACAATTTTGAAATGTTTAGAAAACTATAAATTTATCAAAATATCTCATAGATTTGTGCTAGTATGGGTACTTTGGCATCTTCTGGTCATTCTAACACTAAAAACAAACAGAAAAATTAACCTCGAAAAATGGAAGAGCGGTTTGTGGAAGCATCATTTTGAATGGCTTGTGCAAACATGAATGAGAGGTTTAAAATCCAATTTGAATTCAAGGGCTGAACGTTTGGGTATTTGTTTACAAAGAATCGAAATTTCAGAAATTTTGATGAAAATTAAGTCAGCCGCGCAACTGCGTAAACGTGGGCTTTTTTCCGTTTAACTCGCAGCTTGAGTAACTTTTTTCACAACACCATTGTTAGTTTAATCACCCGAGCAATCACTCATGCATGAAATCATTCCTGCATGAAAAAAGTTAGTATTGTTAGTATTTGTATGTCTGTATATATATATATATATATATATATATATATATATATATATATATATATATATATATATATATATATATATACATATACTGTTAATTTATATTTTGTAAATTTTTGGGCAATTCAGCTATTTTGGGCTGCGATGTAAAAATTTTATTAAACAATCTATCTATCTATCTTATATCTCAACGCAATTTTTTTTTCAGGTTCGTCAGAAGCAACTAAACATATCAACTTCACTATCAGTTGACAACAGGGAATCGTCGGGCCAACGAAGAAATGAATGCTTTGAAGCAGCAGAACTCTGATCTCAAGGTAACCCAAAAAAGACACCAGGCTGACGAATTTTACAAAACGGGTTTGGAGAGAAATATTGATGCTGTATCATTAGGAAACCAGGTTAGTTCAATGATATTGTTAAAGATGAGGTAAAGTCCGTTCTGCGCATAAATTCCGCGCATCAACACATTCCATCAGTGGGGGAGCAACTTTTGGAATGTTAATGATATGCGATATTAACGCGTTGTATTACAAACGGCAGTTCGGGAGCAAAATTATTTTATTTCATGTCGCAAGGCGAAGGGGCTCGAATTGCTCGATAATCGAACGATAACTTATCTTATCATAAAGCTGCTAGAAAAAGCAATATTATGCTGAAAGGAATGCTCCAAGAATTTATTTGTTGAATAAGGCCCGAAATGGCGAGGCTATTTGTTGTCGCTACAGACGCCACCTTCTCGCTTGTCCTACAATTACAAATATATAACGTTTTAAATAACGGCCGGTTTATTTACAAGCTTCGCTTTATATTTTCTTCAAAATATAACAATATTTTCTTCAAAATATAATAAAAAATAAGCATATTCATCACAGATCACAGCCCGTCGAGCGAGAAGAAAATAATAAAATTATAACGACGCAACGTCATGTAAAGATTATATAACCAACGTAAACAAACATTGTTATGCGCAGAATATATGCTCAGAACGGACTTTACATCATCTTTAAATAACTAGATCGCAGATGCAAAATGGATATAATAAAGACATTCTTTAGGTATATAACATTAAAACAAATTAAACGTGTAAATGTATCACAGTCTGAAGCTTAACGGTGAACTCACTTCCAATTGTACTTTACCGTGTTGTTGGTTAATGCAAAACCGAACGAAATTTATATGTGCTTTTAAAACCGCAAGCAGTTAAGAGAGGGTTTGATTAGTTATCAGCCGGAGGGCAGGAATGTCAGTAACATCCTGGGTGATTCACTGAGCAACAAAGCGAGCAGCTATAATGCTGAACCTAAGATATCACTTGTGACAGCCATATGCTGGACCGGAAACTATCGAAATAATAAAAAGTTAATCAGTGTATAATTGTATATAAATGCTTATAAATTTTAAAAGATTTTGTATAGCGCAACGGTCGTTATTGATCTAGCTTTTTTAGTTCCTTTTGTATTCTTTCGATCTTTTAGTTTTAAAAATTTGGTCCAGTTTCGGTGATCATTCATATTGGTAAGCATGATATCTCTTGAAGAATGATTCGATTGGATATTATACCTTATTGTATTACTTATATAATAAACGTAATATGACACCAACTCCGGTTAACTCGAACCCCCGTAACTCGAACAATTTTCCTTTCCCTTAGGGAGTTCGAGTTAGCGAGGAACTATTGTATTTTAAAAGCGCACTCGAACTTGTTGAGTGGGAGTCATAACATTTCCATGGCGGTATTTCCACTCAAATAAGAGCTCAGTGTTTTTCGTTAAATCTTTGTATCGATTAAGAAATAACTTTCTCTTTGATCGGTGATGACAAAATTTGTATGTCACACTCAATGATTGTGAGTGTAACACAGCTTACAGGCGAGAGTGTGGATAAGGAAGAATTACTGATAATCGTTTGATATTTATCTGTTTTGAGAGCGTAATGTCCGAAATTTTTGTATTCGGTGTTTTTATAGACAGAAATTTGAGTTTCTGCAGAGATTGTTTATGAAAGTATGGGTTAATGTTTGTCGCAGATAAACTACCCGAGGTAGAAGTATTAGCAACATCTAGTCAAGAATTGTGTGACAGGCAGCAGATGATTGCATTTTCTCATTGCTTTTCTGCTGTTGTCAGCATTAAAATTGGATCTTGCTAGTCACGGAAAACCTTTGAATACGTACAATCCAGAAAATCAGTTTATACAAGACCTTCGAAAGAAAGGTGAGTGTACTGTCTGACGCTTTTGAAATATTATCTTTATTTGTGTTTAGAATCTTAACAATCACGACTGCCGTAGAACATTCTAAATCTACTGAATTAATGGAAACGTATAGATTGTGATGTAACCCAACCACTGTCAGTTGTTAGATAATATATAGAATGCATATCCCTTGCTGTTCTGATCCACCTAAAATAGCGTGATATAGCTATGACGCCTGTCTATGGAGATATATTTCATTCAAACCCGTTCACAATTTGTAAATTACGACCTTTTCCAAAACAGTAAATTGATTGCGGCTGTAAAACTTCTCATCAACATTTCTCATCAACACATAACAAACCCTAAATTCACTTCATAAAATTCTGAATGATTTAGTCAAGATTTGAATTTTAAACGTTTTCCTTTTTTTTCAGAAGTCCCTGGTATGAAGGGTGTAGTATCGTCATCTGAAGGATTACACACCAAACTACGTCAAGCTGCTCAACGGAATAATGGATTAACAAAAGAACGCAAACAGTTGATTAAAATGGGAAATAAGCTGAGAGCTGAATTGTTGAAATATAAAGGTATTTGAAGGATATTTTGGAGTATGTATTAATATTGCATTAATATATAGACGTTAGTCGAAATGAATTACTGTAAGAATGAATTGAATACATTTTTCCTATAATCATGACGCGTAGCTTCTGTTGTTCGCAAAAGACTAACTGCATGTGCAAAGAGATCCCGCGATGATTACGTCACTACCGCATGTAGGGTAGTGACACGTGACCGGGCCCCAGAACACCGCGGAAAACGTCTGGGCAAACGCGGTCGGTTGTAAGCATATGGCGAAAAACTTCAATTGGAACTGTTGAAAGAAAACATGCGAGGTAATTGATAAGATATAAGTTAAACTTGTACTTGAAAATGTACCGAAAACGGGTGGACTAAACATTCGTTTAATGCGTCCTTGCATTGAAATATGAAATAAAATTGTTTTGCAGAGCGTCTTTAAAATTTTTGATAAATTGTTAGGAACAAAAGTTTAAACCTATATTATAGAAGTTGAGAAAAACTACAATTATTGAGAACACGAAAATTTCTTGTTTCTCTGCAGCGTGGCGGCTTTGGTATAATGAGAGATGCTGAAATAAGTAATCTCGTAGTAAAATCGATTATATTTAGTGTACCGCTGTCACCGTTTTGATTTTAGAATGTTATTCTATCGTTATATATTAGGAGGGAAAAAATCGCCTTCAATTGAGGCAAGTCAATCATCCAAAGATCCGCAGAATGTGGCGCAAACATCCCGATCCCAACTACGGGGTTTGGAACAGTTGCAATATGAACTAACAAGCAAAGAACTGCAGTATGCACAGAGAAAACTAGCGAGGAATAATGATCAGCATCGCTATCTCCTCGGAAAAAGAATTCCGCGTCGGCCCAAAAACTTCAAAAACACTCTTCAAACACGGAACTCGCAGAAAAAGCAGGCCTACCGGAATCGTCTACTGTTCGTGACGACATCGTCTCGTTATGGAAACCTTCGTTCTCATCAGACGACCGCGCGTCGTTACAAGATGTCTGGAAACTACTAGACGAGGACAGTCCTGGATTAACCCATCGCGGGGACGAAGTCAGCAAGTCTCAGCTTCGGGAAAGTTTCTCAACTACGGACAGTTTCACGGTCAAAGGTCAGCCTAGTCACGTGCATCTCAAGCCAGAGTGTTCCAAGGCAGCGCTGTCTGTCAAGGCAGCTGGGAAATGGACACCCTCCCAGGTAAAAGCGAAGATAAGAAATTATAATATATAAGACGAAGATGTTCGCGAGGGATTGTAGATATTTTTATTTACCTATAATATTTGTTTTTAACAAGACCGGTCATTCATGGCAGTAGGAGGCTGTGTTGGGAATGCCATTAGAGGCTATGTTTAACCCTCACTTCCAATCTGTCCTTAATTATCCAATTTTCTTACTTACTATTGATCCCCATGCAGTATTAATTTATACACATGACGTTTGCATGCATTATAGTAATCATTCTATTTCCGCATAATTTCCAACACCCCGCCCTATTATAATATAAAAAGTATTAGAATATAAAAAGTTGTGCCTCGTTCAGTGTTCACCGTCCCAATAAATGTTAACTTGATTGAATTCTAATTTTAACGCAACTGTTCGAAATATATGTTAAAATCTAAAGCACTAAGTTCTATACTGTCTTTCGTGTGCGACCAGATCTAATGATCTTGATCTAATGACCTGTATCTTCATTTGGCTACTGGAACTTAGCTAGACTCCTTAATTGGTGCGGTCACGTTCTCTGTAGGCTTTTCTCCCACGCCGTCTATCTAGCTTCTAACGTTAACTCACGAGGCAGTTTGGCATCCCAGGGGACCTTAGCGTCACAACACTCGCGGTAGAGGAACTTTCCTTGCAGAATAATGGGCGAAATCAACCCGAGAGGATCATAAACTTTCGCGATCCTTCCGAGGACTCCTCGCTTCGTCGGACTTGCTGGGTCAGCAGGAAACTAGATTTTGTATGGCTTGAGCATGTATGGCTTAGGCGGCCAAAGGAGTGGAAATTCTGTCCCAAACAGCTTGGACCTCACACTATTTTAGGAAGACTAGGCGTAAATTATAAGATTAGATCAGAAACAGGTCGAGAGTTCATGGTCCATCACGACAATCTAAAACCTTACTTTATGCCTACTGAGCAGGGAAAGTTTGCTTGTCCTGGTTTGTTTGTCTGGTCAGGAATCGGGAGATTTTGATCGTAGTTTCTGTATCAACTTTTAACGTTTTCGGGACCAAAACTAATGTGAGAAGAAAGTGTGGCGCGCGATCAAAATGATTGCGTAAATAATGCATATCGCAATACATAATCTTGTAACTACAATTTGCTAGAGGAACATGATGATTAAGCGATTGTGATACGTAATTGACGGATGTAATATAAGAAAGAAATTGACATATAAATATCAGACTGGGGATGGTAGCCGTGCTGTGACCGACAGTGACTGTGTCTTATAGGATCTTAGGTGTACGCTGCATGGAAACGAAGATGTTGTGACGAGCGGATGGTACCGTGTAAACGCAGCTTAAGAGAAGTAGAGTTATTTAATATCTTTGCGTTATAATGGAGATTTGGAGTACAATTTCAGCTATGAAATAAGTGGAAAATGTTGAAACATTCTAATGAATCTGAATTACCATTTTCCTCAAATTTTAATTTGTGACTGTGAAATCAGACTTGACTTCATTAAAAATACAAAACAATCGCACCGTAACCATTTGCTTCACCTGGGCCGCATATAACTAGCTTATGGTGAAATAACGCTGCACCTTTTCTCAATGGTCTCCATACCTGTGATATTATGCCGGGTGTCCCAAAAAAGTACCTTTTTTTAATTCAACATAACTTGTAAGGAAACTGAAGAATTGCAATCAAACAATCCATATTAAGTGGAGTAATGTCTAACTTAAAGTTTGATATATTACATATGAAGTTTGAACGAGTAGTGTCTGAGATATTTGCGTTTAAAGTCGTAGCAACGTTTTGAAACTTGTCAAAAATCAGGAAAAAATGGCCTATTAAACTTGTTTCAACAATACCGGTTCCTAACATGGTATCTTGTAACTATTTTTTAGTTGTTTTTTTAAAAATCGTTTTTTACTTGCTCTAATTCATCTGCAAATTCATGTCCACCAGCAGCAACGCACTTTCTTGCCCGTTTCAGCATGCTATCAAAAGACCTTTAATCATGTGGGCGTCCAAATAGCGACATGACCTAACAATCGCCTCGCGAAGATCTCCCAAGTTTTGAGGTTGTTGGTCATGAGGAACTTCCCAAATCTGCTGTTTAAATAGCCCCAGAGAAGAAATCACACACGTCAGGAAGGGGAGCGTGGAGGCCATGGCCAATCGCGTTTACTCATGAGTCGACCAGGAAATTGCCCCTGTAGATATCGGATTGTTGCATTTAACAAGCCATTATTTGCTGATTTTTGACACATTTCAAAACGTTACTGTGTCTTTAAACGCGTATCTCGGAAACTACTTGCTCAAACTTCATATCAAATATATCAAACTTTAAGTTAGACATTACTCAACTACACATGGATTTTTATTGCAATTCTTTAGTTCGTTTTTAAGTTATGTTGAATTAAAAATAGGTACTTTTTTTGGGACACCCGGTAGCGTCAGCACAAATGAATCAATTAGATTAAAGTTACGAATAAGATTCACGTTTGTGCGTTTTAGACAAAATAGAAATCATCATCATCAAGCAAACGTATTTAAACTTACGTAAAATCCTTCGAAAAAAGGTTGTGTTAAATAAAAAATTAGGTAAAAATAAAACAGTGTAGTGACACTCCTGAGTTCTGCTGGTCTAGTGGTGAACGCAATGCTCTCCCATTTTTAAAACTTGGGATTCGAGTCCAGGAACGTCCGAATCTGGTTCGAATCTTACCATAACCGTTTTTTCATTATGAACTTCGTGAAAAAGATAAAGAAAATGAAATAATCCTAGCCGTTCAGCACATGATCTCGTAGTCTAGTGGTGAAGGCAGTGGTCTTCCAAATGGTTAATCGATGATTCGAATCTTACCACAACCGTTTTTTCATTATGAACAACCTGAAAAAGATGAAGCAAATTAAATAATCATAGCCCTTCAGCAAATGATCTTGTAGCCTAGGATGAGGACAATGGTCTCCTAAGTGGTAAGTCGATGGTTCGAATCTTACCATAACCGTTTTTCATTATGAACTTTGTGAAAAAATAAAGTAATTAAATATCATAGCCCTTCAGCACATGATCTAGTCTAGTGGTGAAGGCAATGGTCTCCCAAGTGGTAAGTCGATGGTTCGAATCTTACCATAACCCTTTTTCATTATGTCTTTGTCAAAAGTTATAAATCAAATATCAAATAGCTGTCAGCACATGATTCTAGTCTAGTGGTGAAGACAATGGTCTCCCAAAGTGTCGATGGTTCGAATCTTACATGACCGTTTTTCATCATGAACTTCGTGAAAAGGTTAAAGTAAATAAATATTATAGCTGTTCAGCACATGT
The DNA here is from genome assembly GCF_004324835.1 of Dendronephthya gigantea. Lineage (NCBI taxonomy): Eukaryota > Metazoa > Cnidaria > Anthozoa > Malacalcyonacea > Nephtheidae > Dendronephthya > Dendronephthya gigantea. The sequence goes on along the minus strand of NW_021163785.1, from coordinate 7,368 downwards.
TCTCGAAGTCTAGTGGTGAAGACAATGGTCTCCCAAATGGTAAATCGATGGTTCGAATCTTACCATACCCGTTTTTTCATTATGAACTTTGAAAATAAAGTAATTAAATAATCATAGCCCTCAGCACATGATCTTGTAGTCTAGTGGTGAAGAATGGTCTCCCAAGTGGTAAGTCGATGGTTCGAATCTTACCATAACCCTTTTTCATTATGTCCTTGTCAAAAGCGTTAAAGTAAATCAAATATTCATAGCCGCTCAGCACATGATCTCATAGTCAGTGGTGAAGACAATGGTCTCCAAATGGTAAATCGATGGTTCGAATCTTACCATAACTTTTTTCATCATGAACTTTGAAAAGGTTAAAGTAAATCAAATATTAAATAGCTGTTCAGCACATGATCTCGTTGTCTAGTGGTGAACAATGGTCTCCAAATGGTAAATCGATGGTTCGAATCTTACCATAACCGTTTTTTTTATGAACTTCGTGAAAAAGATAAAGTAAATTAAATAATCATAGCACTTCAGCACATATTGTAGTCTAGTGGTGAAGGCAATGGTCTCGAAGTGGTAAGTCGATGGTTCGAAACTTACCATAACCCTTTTTCATTATTCCTTTGTCAAAAGCGTTAAAGTAAATCAAATATTTAGCCGTTCAGCACATGATCTCGTTAGTGGTGAAGACAATGGTCTCCCAAGTGGTAAATCGATGGTTCGAATCTTATAATACCGTTTTATATCATGAACTTCGTGAAAAGGTTAAAGTAAATCAAAAATAAATAAGTTCAGCACATGTTCTCGTAGTTAGTGGTGACAATGGTCTCCAAATGGTAAATCGATGGTTCGAATCTTACCATAACCGTTTTTTCATTATGAACTTTAAAATTAAATTAAATAATCATAGCCCTTCAGCACATGATCTTGTAGTCTAGTGGTGAAGGCAATGGTCTCCCAAGTGGTAAGTCGATGGTTCGAATCTTACCATAACCCTTTTTCATTATGTCCTTTTCAAAAACGTTAAAGTAAATCAAATATTCATAGCCGCTCAGCACATGATCTCATAGTCTAGTGGTGAAGACAATGGTCTCCAAAGTGGAAATCGATGGTTCGAATCTTACCAAACCGTTTATCATCATGAACTTCGTGAAAAGGTTAAAGTAAATCAAATATTAAATAGCTGTTCAGCACATGATCTCGTTGTCTAGTGGTGAAGACAATGGTCTCCCAAATGGTAAATCGATGGTTCGAATCTTACCATAACCCGTTTTTTCATTATGAACTCGTGAAAAATAAAGTAATTAAATAATCATAGCTTCAGCACATCATCTTGTTGTCTAGTGCTGAAGGCAATGGTCTCCCAAGTGGTAAGTCGATGGTTCGAACCTTACCATAACCCTTTTTCATTATGTCCTTTGTCAAAAGTTAAAGTAAATCAAATATCTAGCCGTTCAGCACGTATCTCGTAGTCTAGTGGTAAGAATGGTCTCCAAAGTGGTAAATCGATGGTTCGAATCTTACCATAACTTTTTCATTATGTCTTTGAAAAGTTAAAGTAAATCAAATATTATAGCCGTTCAGCACATGATCTTAGTCTAGTGGTGAAGACAATGGTCTCTCAAATGGTAAATCGATGGTTCGAATCTTACCATAACCGTTTTTCATCATGAACTTCGTGAAAAGTTAAAGTAAATCAAATATTATAGCAGTTCAGCACAGTGTTCTGTAGTAGTGGTGAAGGCAATGGTCTCCCAAGTGGTAAATCGATGGTTCGAATCTTACCATAACCCTTTTTTCATTTATGAACTTTTTCTTAAATAATCATAGACCTTCAGCACATGATCTTGTCTCTAGTGGTGAAGGCAATGGTCTCCCAAGTGGTAAATCGATGGTTCGAATCTTACCATAACCGTTTTCATTATGCTTTCGTGAAAATTAAAGTAAATCAAATAATATAGCTGTTCAGCACATGTTCTAGTCTAGTGGTGAAGACAATGGTCTCCAAATGGTAAATCGATGGTTCGAATCTTACCATAACTGTTTTTCATTATGAACTTGTGAAAAGATAAAGTAAATTAAATATTAGCTTCAGCACATGATCTCATTGTCTGTGGTGAAGGCAATGGTCTCCCAAGTGGTAAGTCGATGGTTCGAATCTTACCATAACCCTTTTTCATTATGTCTTTGTCAAAAAGTTAAAGTAAATCAAATATCATAGCCTCAGCACATGTTTGTAGTCTAGTGGTGAAGGCAATGGTCTCCCAATGGTAAATCGATGGTTCGAATCTTACATAACCGTTTTTCATTATGTCCTTTGTCAAAAGTTAAAGTAAATCAAATATTAGCCTCAGCACATGATCTCGTAGTCTAGTGGTGAAGACAATGGTCTCCAAATGGTAAATCGATGGTTCGAATCTTACCATAACCGTTTTTTCATTATGAACTTTGTGAAAAAGATAAAGTAAATTAATAATCATAACCCTTCAGCACATGATCTTGTAGTCTAGTGTGAAGGCAATGGTCCCAAGTGGTAAGTCGATGTTCGAACTTACCATAACCCTTTTTCATTATGTCCTTTGTCAAAAGCGTTAAAGTAAATCAAATATTCACAGCCGCTCAGCACATGATCTCATAGTCTAGTGGTGAAGACAATAGTCTCCCAAGTGGTAAATCGATAGTTCGAATCTTACCATGACCATTTTATCATCATGAACTTCGTGAAAAGGTTAAAGTAAGTCAAATATTAAATAGCAGTTCAGCACGTGTTGTCGTAGTTCGTGGTAAAGACAATGGTCTCCCAAACGGTAAATCGATGGTTCGAATCTTACCATACCCGTTTTTTCATTATGAACTTTATTTATTAAATAATCATAGCCCTTCAGCACATGAACTTGTACTCTAGTGGTGAAGGCAATGGTCTCCCCAAGTGGTAAGTCGATGGTTCGAGTCTTACCATAACCCTTTTTCATTATGTCCTTTGTCAAAAACATTAAAAAAATCAAATATTCATAGCCGCTTAGCACATGATCTCATAGTCAAGTGGTAAAGACAATGGTCTCCAAAATGGTAAATCGATGGTTCGAATCTTACAATAACTGTTTTATCATCATGAACTTCGTGAAAAGGTTAAAGTAAATCAATATAAATAGCTGTTCAGCACATGATCTTGTTGTCTAGTGGTGAAGACAATGGTCTCCCAAATGGCAAAATCGATGGTTCGAATCTTACCATAATTGTTTTTTCATTATGAACTTCGTGAAAAGATAAAGTAAATAAATATCATAGCACTTCAGCACAAGATCTTGTAGTCTAGTGGTGAAGGCAATGGTTTTCGAAGTGGTAAGTCGATAGTTCGAATCTTACCATACCCCATTTTCATTATGTCCTTTGTCAAAAACGTTAAAGTAATCAAATGATCTTAGCCGTTCAGCACATGATCTCGTAGACTAGTGGTGAAGGCAATGGTCTCCCAAGTGATAAACAATGGTTCGAATCTTACCATAACCCTTTTTCATTATGTCCTTAATCAAAAACGTTAAGGTAAATCAAATATTCATAGCCGCTCAGCACATGATCTCATAGTCTGGTGGTGAAGTCAATGATCTCCCAAGTGGTAAACCGATGGTTCGAATCTTATAATGACCGTTTTTTCATTATGAACTTCGTGAAAAAGATAAAGTAAATTAAATAATCATGGCCCTTCAGCACATGATCTTGTAGTCTAGTAAGTGAAGGGAATGGTCTCCGAATTGATAAGTCGATGGTTCAAATCTTACCATGACCCTTTTGCATATGTCCTTTGTCAAAAACGTTAAAGCAAATCAAATAATCATAGCCGTTCAGCACAATATCTCGTAGTCTAGTGGTTAAGACAGAAGTCTCCCAAATGGTAAATCGATGGTTCGAATCTTACCATAACCGTTTTTTCATTATGAACTTTTTGAAAATGAAGTAAATTGAATAATCATAGCCCTTCAGGCTATGATCAGATCAACATGATCTCATAGTCTAGTGGTGAAGACAATGGTCTCCCAAGTGGTAAATCGTTGGCTCGAATCTTATCATACCGTTTTATCATCATGAACTTCGTGAAAAGGTTAAAGTAAGTCAAATATAAATAGAAGTTCAGCACGTGTTCTCGTAGTTCAGTGGTAAAGACAATGGTCTCCCAACGGTAAATCGATGGTTCGAATCTTACCATACCCGTTTTTTCATTATGAACTTTATTTATTAAAAAATCATAGCCCTTCAGCAACATGAACTTGTACTCTAGTGGTGAAGGCAATGGTCTCCCAAGTGGTAAGTCGATGGTTCGAGTCTTACCATAACCCTTTTTCATTATGTCCTTTGTCAAAAACATTAAAAAAATCAAATATTCATAGCCGCTTAGCACATGATATCATAGTCAAGTGTAAAGACAATGGTCTCCAAAATGGTAAATCGATGGTTCGAATTTACAATACTGTTTTATCTCATGACTTCGTGAAAAGGTTAAGTAAATCAAATATTAAATAGCTGTTCAGCACATGATCTTGTTGTCTAGTCGTGAAGACAATGGTCTCCCAAATGGCAAAATCGATGGTTCGAATCTTACCATAACTGTTTTTTCATTATGAACTTCGTGAAAAAGATAAAGTAAATTAAATAATCATAGCACTTCAGCACAAGATCTTGTAGTAGTGGTGAAGGCAATGGTCTTCGAAGTGGTAAGTCGAGAGTTCGAATCTTACCATACCCCTTTTTTCAATTTTTTTGTCAAAAACGTTAAAGTAAATCAAATGATCTTAGCCGTTCAGCACATGATCTCGTAGTCTAGTGTGAAGGCAATGGTCTCCCAAGTGGTAAGTCAATGGTTCGAGTCTTACCATAACCCTTTTCATTATGTCCTTAATCAAAAACGTTAAAGTAATCAAATATTCATAGCCACTCAGCACATGATCTCATAGTCTGGTGGTGAAGTCAATGTCTCCAAAGTGGTAAACGATGGTTCGAATCTTATAATAACCGTTTTTTCATTATGAACTTCGTGAAAAAGATAAAGTAAATTAAATAATCATAGCCTTCAGCACATGATCTTGTAGTCTAGTGGTGAAGGCAATGGTCTCCCAAGTGGTAATCAATGGTTGATCTTACCATATCCCTTTTTCATTATGACCTTTGTCAAAAACATTTAAGTAAATCCAAATTTCATAGCCACTCAGCACATGATCTCATAGTTGGTGGTGAAGTCAATGGTCTCCAAAGTGGTAAATCGATGGTTGAATCTTATAATGACCTTTTTTTCATCATGAACTTCGTGAAAGGTTAAAGTAAATCAATATTAAATAACTGTTCAGCACAGTTCTCGTAGTCTAGTGATGAGAAATGGTGTCCAAATGGTAAATCGATAGTTCGAATCTTACCAAACCCGTTTTTCATTATGAACTTCGTGAAAAAGATAAGTAAATATTATATACCCCTTCAGCACATGATCTTGTAGTCTAGTGGTGAGGCATGGTCTCGGAAGTGATAAGTCGATGGTTCAAATCTTACCAAACCCTTTTCTATATGTCCTTTGTCAAAAACGTTAAAGTAAATCAAGGATCTTAGCCGTTCGCACATGATCTCGTAGTCTTGTGGTGAAGACAGTGGTCTCCAAATGGTAAATCGATGGTTCGAATCTATCATAAGCGTTTTATCATCATGAATTTCGTGAAATCGTTAAAGTAAAACAAATATTAAATAGCTGTTCAGCACATGATCTTGTAGTCTAGTGTGAAACAATGGTGTCCTGAGTAGTAAATCGATGGTTCGAATCTTACCATAACTGTTTTTCATGATGAACTTCCTGAAAAAGATAAAGTAAATTAAATATATTAGTCCTTTAGGCACATGATCTTGTAGTCTATTGGAGAAGACAATGGTCCCCAAAATGGTAAGTCGATGGTTCGAATCTTACCATAACCCTTTTGCATTATGTCCTTTGTCAAAACGTTAAAGTAAATCAAATATTCATAGCCGCTCAGCACATGATCTCGTCTGTGGTGAAGAGATGGTCTCCCAATTGGTAAATCGATGGTTTGAATCTTACCATAACCGTTATATCATATGAACTTCGTTAAAGGTTAAAGTAAATAAATATTAAATAGCTGTTCGAACATGATCTCGTAGTTTAGTGGTGAAGAATAGTCTCCCAAATAGTAAGTCGATGGTTCGAATCTTACCATAACCGTTTTTTCATTAGAACTTGTGAAAAAGAAAAGTAAAATAAATAATGAAAGCACTTAAGCACATGATCTTTTAGTCTAGTGATTAGGACAATGGTCTCCCAAGTGGTAAGTCGATGGGTCAAATCTTACCATAATCGTTTTTTCATTATGAACTTCGTGAAAAAGTTAAAGTAATAAATAATCATAGCCGTTCAGTACATGATCTCGTAGTCTAGTGGAAAAGACAATGGTCTCCCAAATGGTAATTGGTAGTTCGAATCTTACCATAACCGTTTTTTCATTATGAACTTCGTGAAAAGGTTAAAGTAATCAAATAATCCTAGCCGTTTCAGCAATGATCTCGTAGTCTAGTGGAGAAGACAATGGTCTCCAAAGTGGTAATCGATAGTTCGAATCTTACCATAACCGTTTTTTCATTATGAACTTCGTGAAAAAGATATAGTAAATTAAATAATCTTGGTCATTCAGCACATGATCTTGTAGTCTATGGAGAAGACAATGGTCTTCCAAGTGGTAAGTCGATGGTTCGAATCTTACCATAACCGTTTTTTCATTATGAACATCGTGGAAATGTTAAAGTAAATCAAATAATCCTAGCCGCTCAGCATGATCTCGTAATGTAGTGGTGAAGACAATGGTCTGCCAAGTGGTAAATCGATATTTCGAATCTTACCATAACCGTTTTTCATTATGTCCTTCGTGAAAACGTTAAAGTAAATTAAATAATCGCAGCCATTAAGCACATGATCTCGTAGTCTAGTGGTGAAGACAGTGGTCTGCTAAATGGTAAATCGATGGTCCGATCTTATCATAACCGTTTTTCATTATGAATTTCGTGAAAAAGATATAGCAAATTAAATAATCATTCTCGTTCAGCACATGACTCGTACGGTAGACTAGTGGTGAAAAAAAGAGTCTCCAAACTCTGGGTGATAAACTACACCTACTATAAGTTGATGAAACCCTCTAGGTAAGCGAGAAGGACGTAGCAGAGCCCACAACACTTCCACATTTTCGCTTTGCATATCTTAATTAATCGAGAAAATATTGATGACTTCACGTATAGACCGACACCTCCATGTAATTTATGAACTCGGTCTCGTCTCAACAATTGATATATAGGAATATTAATTGCTTCATTTGGTATATTGATTCCTTTAACCAT
>NW_021163784.1:20000-23800 GCF_004324835.1 Dendronephthya gigantea | reverse complement strand
CTAACCCATAACCCTACCTAACCTAACCCTAACCCTAACCTAACCCTAACCCTAACCCTAACCCTAACCCTAACCCTAACCTAACCCTAACCCTAACCCTAACCCTAACCCTAACCCTAACCCTAACCCTAACCTAACCCTAACCCTAACCCTAACCCTAACCCTAACCCTAACCCTAACCCTAACCCTAACCCTAACCCTAACCCTAACCCTAACCCTAACCCTAACCCTAACCCTAACCCTAACCCTAACCCTAACCCTAACCCTAACCCTAACCCTAACCCTAACCCTAACCCTAACCCTAACCCTAACCCTAACCCTAACCCTAACCCTAACCCTAACCCTAACCCTAACCCTAACCTAACCCTAACCCTAACCCTAACCCTAACCCTAACCCTAACCCTAACCCTAACCCTAACCCTAACCCTAACCCTAACCCTAACCCTAACCCTAACCCTAACCCTAACCCTAACCCTAACCTAACCCTAACCCTAACCCTAACCCTAACCCTTCCCTAACCCGAACCCTAACCCTAACCCTAACCCTAACCCTAGCCCTAACCCTAACCCTAACCCTAACCCTAACCCTAACCCTAACCCTAACCCTAACCCTAACCCTAACCCTAACCCTAACCCTAACCCTAACCCTAACCCTAACCCTAACCCTAACCCTAACCCTACCCCTAACCCTAACCCTAACCCTAACCCTAACCCTAACCCTAACCAACCCTAACCCTAACCCTAACCCTAACCCTAACCCTAACCCTAACCCTAACCCTAACCCTAACCATAACCCTAACCCTAACCCTAACCCTAACCCTAACCCTAACCCTAACCCTAACCCTAACCCTAACCCTAACCCTAACCCTAACCCTAACCCTAACCCTAACCCTAACCCTAACCCTAACCCTAACCCTAACCCTAACCCTAACCTAACCCTAACCCTAACCCTAACCCTAACCCTAACCCTAACCCTAACCTAACCCTAACCCTAACCCTAACCCTAACCCTAACCCTAACCCTAACCCTAACCCTAACCCTAACCCTAACCCTAACCCTAACCCTAACCCTAACCCTAACCCTAACCCTAACCCTAACCCTAACCCTAACCCTAACCCTAACCAACCCTAACCCTAACCCTAACCCTAACCCTAACCCTAACCCTAACCCTAACCCTAACCCTAACCCTAACCCTAACCCTAACCTAACCCTAACCCTAACCCTAACCTAACCCTAACCCTAACCCTAACCCTAACCCTAACCCTAACCCTAACCCTAACCCTAACCCTAACCCTAACCCTAACCCTAACCCTAACCCTAACCCTAACCCTAACCCTAACCCTAACCCTAACCCTAACCCTAACCCTAACCCTAACCCTAACCCTAACCCTAACCCTAACCCTAACCCTAACCCTAACCCTAACCCTAACCCTAACCCTAACCCTAACCCTAACCCTAACCCTAACCCTAACCCTAACCCTAACCCTAACCCTAACCCTAACCCTAACCCTAACCCTAACCCTAACCCTAACCCTAACCCTAACCCTAACCCTAACCCTAACCCTAACCCTAACCCTAACCCTAACCCTAACCCTAACCCTAACCCTAACCCTAACCCTAACCCTAACCCTAACCCTAACCCTAACCCTAACCCTAACCCTAACCCTAACCCTAACCCTAACCCTAACCCTAACCCTAACCCTAACCCTAACCCTAACCCTAACCCTAACCCTAACCTAACCCTAACCCTAACCCTAACCTAACCCTAACCCTAACCCTAACCCTAACCCTAACCCTAACCCTAACCCTAACCCTAACCCTAACCCTAACCTAACCCTAACCCTAACCCTAACCCTAACCCTAACCCTAACCCTAACCCTAACCCTAACCCTAACCCTAACCCTAACCTAACCCTAACCCTAACCCTAACCCTAACCCTAACCCTAACCCTAACCCTAACCCTAACCTAACCCTAACCCTAACCCTAACCCTAACCCTAACCCTAACCCTAACCCTAACCCTAACCCTAACCCTAACCCTAACCCTAACCCTAACCCTAACCCTAACCCTAACCCTAACCCTAACCCTAACCCTAACCCTAACCCTAACCCTAACCCTAACCCTAACCCTAACCCTAACCCTAACCCTAACCCTAACCCTAACCCTAACCCTAACCCTAACCCTAACCCTAACCCTAACCCTAACCCTAACCCTAACCCTAACCCTAACCCTAACCCTAACCCTAACCCTAACCCTAACCCTAACCCTAACCCTAACCCTAACCCTAACCCTAACCCTAACCCTAACCCTAACCCTAACCCTAACCCTAACCCTAACCCTAACCCTAACCCTAACCCTAACCCTAACCCTAACCCTAACCCTAACCCTAACCCTAACCCTAACCCTAACCCTAACCTAACCCTAACCCTAACCCTAACCCTAACCCTAACCCTAACCCTAACCTAACCCTAACCCTAACCCTAACCCTAACCCTAACCCTAACCCTAACCCTAACCCTAACCCTAACCCTAACCCTAACCCTAACCCTAACCCTAACCCTAACCCTAACCCTAACCCTAACCCTAACCCTAACCCTAACCCTAACCCTAACCCTAACCCTAACCCTAACCCTAACCCTAACCCTAACCCTAACCCTAACCCTAACCCTAACCCTAACCCTAACCCTAACCCTAACCCTAACCCTAACCCTAACCCTAACCCTAACCCTAACCCTAACCCTAACCCTAACCCTAACCCTAACCCTAACCCTAACCCTAACCCTAACCCTAACCCTAACCCTAACCCTAACCCTAACCCTAACCCTAACCCTAACCTAACCCTAACCCTAACCCTAACCCTAACCCTAACCCTAACCCTAACCCTAACCCTAACCCTAACCCTAAACCCTAACCCTAACCCTAACCCTAACCCTAACCCTAACCCTAACCCTAACCCTAACCCTAACCCTAACCCTAACCCTAACCCTAACCCTAACCCTAACCCTAACCCTAACCCTAACCCTAACCCTAACCCTAACCCTAACCCTAACCCTAACCCTAACCCTAACCCTAACCCTAACCCTAACCCTAACCCTAACCCTAACCCTAACCCTAACCCTAACCCTAACCCTAACCCTAACCCTAACCCTAACCCTAACCCTAACCCTAACCCTAACCCTAACCCTAACCCTAACCCTAACCCTAACTCTAACCCTAACCCTAACCCTAACCCTAACCCTAACCCTAACCCTAACCCTAACCCTAACCCTAACCCTAACCCTAACCCTAACCCTAACCCTAACCCTAACCCTAACCCTAACCCTAACCCTAACCCTAACCCTAACCCTAACCCTAACCCTAACCCTAACCCTAACCCTAACCCTAACCCTAACCCTAACCCTAACCCTAACCCTAACCCTAACCCTAACCCTAACCCTAACCCTAACCCTAACCCTAACCCTAACCCTAACCCTAACCCTAACCCTAACCCTAACCCTAACCCTAACCCTAACCCTAACCCTAACCCTAACCCTAACCCTAACCCTAACCCTAACCCTAACCCTAACCCTAACCCTAACCCTAACCCTAACCCTAACCCTAACCCTAACCCTAACCCTAACCCTAACCCTAACCATAACCCTAACCCTAACCCTAACCCTAACCCTAACCCTAACCCTAACCCTAACCCTAACCCTAACCCTAACCCTAACCCTAACCCTAACCCTAACCCTAACCCTAACCCTAACCCTAACCCTAACCCTAACCCTAACCCTAACCCTAACCCTAACCCTAACCCTAACCC
>NW_021163784.1:0-12500 GCF_004324835.1 Dendronephthya gigantea | reverse complement strand
GAAAAAACGCCCCCCCTGAAAATCCACTCAAAGACTAACTAAACTGACGTAGGATAATCAGGGCGTGGTTCTAAACACGTGACAACACCCACTTCCGGTTTTGAGCCTGTTAGAATGATATGTCTAATTAAACACATATCCATTAAAGGACCAAAAAAATCCACGAAAGGACCAAAAAAATCCACCAAAGGACCATGTGTTGTTAAGATTTTATCCGTTCTCAACCAAAGTTGGATGGGGTCATCAGGGCGTTGCCCTGAACACGTGACTACGCCCACTTCTTGTTTCCAGTTTTTTAGACTGATATATGCCTGTAAACACATATCCACCAAAGGACCAGAAAAATCCACTAAAGGCCCAGCAAATGCACAAAAGGACCAGTAAAATCCACAAAAGGACCAACTGTATTATAGAGATTATATTTCATCAAAATTTCATCCATTTTCAACTAAAGTTAGGTGGGATAATTAGGGCGTGGTCCTCAACATGTGACCACGCCCACTTCCGGTTTCGTGTTATACACACTGATATATGTAAAAAACCGCATATTTCCAAAGTTAAAAACGTTTTCAGAAAAATTTCTGAGAATATAAAATGTTGCAAATCACATCAGAAAATACATATAAAAATTTCACAGAAATATATTTAATTTTAAAAAATCCACTAAAACATGAATCCACTCAAGGACCACCAAATCCACCAAAGGACCAGTGAAATCCACAAAAGGACTACCTGTATTATACAGATTATATTTCATCCAGTTTTCATCCATTTTTAACCAAAGTTGGGTGGGATAATTAGGGCGTGGTCCTTAACATGTGACCACGCCCACTTTCTGTTTCGAGCTTTTTAAAACATTTTTTAACTATGAAAATATATGGTTTTTCACATATCTCAGAGGGAAAAACTCCAAACCGGAAGTGGGCATGGTCACATGTTAAAGCCGACGCCCTAATTATCCCACCCAAGTTTGGTTGAAAATGGATGAAATCTTGATGAAATATAATGTTTATAATCCTGCTAGTCCTTTTGTGGATTTTCCTGGTCCTTAAGTGGATTTGCTCGTCCTTTAGTGGATTTTTCTGGTCCTTTAGTGGATATGTATTTAAACACATATATTAGTCTAAAAAACTCGAAATACTATCAAACTCGGGCGGGGTAACTAGGGCGTGGTCCTAAACACGTGACCACTTCCACTTCCGGTTTCGAGTTTTTAAGACTGATATATGTGTCTAAATACATATCCACTAAAGGACCAGAAAAATCCACTAAAGAACCAGCAAATCCACCAAAGGCCCAGTCAAATCCACGAAAGAACCACCTGAATTATACAGATTATATCTCATCAAGATTTTATCCATTTCCAACCAAAGTTGGGTGGAATAATTAGGGCGTGGTCCTAAACATTTGACAACGCCCACTTCCGGTTTCGTGTTATACACACTGAGATATGTAAAAAATCGCATATTTTCATAGTTAAAACCGTTTTCAGAAAAATTTCTTAGAATACAAAATGTTTAAAATAACATCACAAAACACATAAAAAAAAATTAACAAAATATATTGAATTCTTAATATTTTGAAAAAATTCCACTGAAGGACCATCAAATCCACTAAAAGACCACTAAATCCACTAATAGACCAGTAAAATCCACAAAGGGACCATCTGAATTATTGCTAAAATTTTACCCCTTCAATCTCAGGTGTGATCTCTTTGTAGATACCTTGATCAAAAAGTCCGAAGAATATTTCAACGTCAATCAAATTCCGCGAAACTTTAGCAGGGCAATTAGGACGTGGCCCTTAACATGTGACCACGCACCCCACTTCCGGTTTCGAGTTTTTCCCACTGAGATACCTAAAAAATGGCTTTTTTTCATACTTAAAAACGTTTTCTCAAAAATTTCTTAGAATATAAAATGTTGCAAATCACATCAGAAAATACATATAAAAATTTCACGGAAATATATTTAATTTGAAAAAATCCACTAAAACATGAATCCACTCAAGGACCACCAAATCCACCAAAGGACCAGTGAAATCCACAAAAGGACTACCTGTATTATACAGATTATATTTCATATAGATTTCATCCATTTCCCACCAAAGTTGGGTGGAATAATTAGGGCGTGGTCCTAAACATTTGACAACGCCCACTTCCGGTTTCGTGTAATACACACTGAGATATGTAAAAATCGCATATTTTCATAGTTAAAACCGTTTTCAGAAAATTTCTTAGAATACAAAATGTTTAAAATAACATCACAAACACATAAAAAAAAAATTAACAAAAATATATTGAATTCTTAATATTTTGAAAAAATTCCACTGAAGGACCATCAAATCCACTAAAAGACCACTAAATCCACTAATAGACCAGTAAAATCCACAAAGGGACCATCTGAATTATTGCTAAAATCTTACCCAACTTCAATATCAGGTGTGATCTCTTTGTAGATACCTTGATCAAAAAGTCCGAAGAATATTTCAACGTCAATCAAATTCCGCGAAACTTTAGCAGGGTAATTAGGCGCGTGGCTCTTAACATGTGACCACGCCCACTTCCGGTTTCGAGTTTTTCCCACTGAGATACCTAAAAAATGGCTTTTTTCATACTTAAAAACATTTTCTCAAAATTTCTTAGAATATAAAAGTTGCAAATCACATCAGAAAATACATATAAAAATTTCACAGAAATATATTTAATTTTAAAAAATCCACTAGGAGACCAGAATCCACAGAAGGACCACCAAATCCACAAAAGGACGAGTCAAATGCACAAAGGACAACCTGTATTAAAAAATATATTTCATCCAGATTTCATCCATTTTCAACTAAAGTTGGGTGGGATAATTAGGGCGTGGCCTTTAACATGTGACCACGCCCACTTCCGGTTTCGAGTTTTTCCCACTGAGATACCTAAAAATGGCTTTTTTTCATACTTAAAAACATTCTCTCAAAAATTTCTTAGAATATAAAATGTTGCAAATCACATCAGAAAATACATATAAAAATTTCACAGAAATATATTTAATTTTAAAAAATCCACCAGGAGACCAGAATCCACAAAAGGACAAGTCAAATGCACAAAAGGACAACCTTTAATAAATAGAATATATTTCATCCAGATTTCATCTATTTTCAACCAAACTTGGGTGGGGTAATAAGGGTGTGATCCTTAACATGTGACTACGCCCACTTTTGTTTCGAGTTTTTGGCACTGAGATAACTTAAAAACGGCAATTTTCATAGTTAAAAACGTTTCTGAAAAATTTCTGAGAATATAAAATGTTGCAAATCACATCGCAAAATACATATAAAAATTTTACGGAAAGATATTGAGTTTAAAAAAAAATCCACTGAAGGACCAGAATCCACAGAAAGACCACCAAATCCACACAAGGACCAGTGAAATCCACGAATGGACCACCTGTATTATACAGTTTATATTTCATCAAAATTTCATCCATTTTCAACCAAAGTTTGGTGGAATAATGAGGGCATGGTCCTTGACATTTGAACATGCCCACTACCGGTTTCGAGTTTTAGACACTGGGATATGTAAAAAATTCGTGTTTAAAGGGTTGAAAAATATTTTCAAAAAAATTCTTAGAATATAAAATGTTTAAAATCACATCAGAAAACACATACAAAAATTTCACAGAAATATATTTATTTCTTAATATCTTGAAAAATTCCACTAAAGGACCACATTTACATATTTACAACAATATCAAAGTTTAAAATCTAATTTTGGGGTTGTTGTCATGATGGATAAGCTATTTTTGATGTCCTGTGTCAAATGAGAAAGAATGAAAATTTTGAGACAGGATAGCAATAAATTAACATAAATATCAAATATTTTTCTTTTGATGATTACCCAGAACTTTTAGCTGCACTTGCACCTTAAATTTGAATATCTTACCTTCAGCGAAGGCTCAAGGCTTCTTGGCTTTTTACTTGCATGCTTCTTTATCTGTTAATGTAGAAAATTGTGAGTCTAGTGAGTGAAATGGAATAAGCAGTTAAACAGAATATCAGCTTATTCCTATAATATCTCCATTGTAAAAACAGAACTTACCTTTGTTTTGTGTGTCCTCTTAGTCCCTTTATGAGGGGACTTCTGCCTTGGTCGCTGGCCTGAGGGTATCTCCTCATCACTGTTAACTGGGGACTTTGCCCTTGGTCGCTGGCCTGAGGGTATCTCCTCATCACTGTTAACTGGAGACTCTGCCCTTGGTCGCTGGCTTGAGGGTATCTTCTCGTCAATTTCATCATTGCGGCCTTTTGTGTTCTGTCCCCCTCAATCTTTTCGAACACAAAAGTTCCCTCGCTATCAGTATCACTATCATCCTCATCTTTGCTAGAATACACCTCTTTTTCCATTTTTTCTTTCTAAAGTTAAAGGGTTTTATATTTCATATTGTTCTCCACCATGCAAGTGAGCTAACATTTCATTCTCTTCCTACCTTGTCCAGGGGCAGGTCTTATCCTTTTTTGTCCATCTGTAGGGGATAAATCATAAAAAATATTTAATAAGAGCCTGAATTATTGGTGAAGGCTCCAACAGAGAATGAGCATGCCCCTGGTGGGTGACCATGCCCTAAGTGCCCCATCCAAGTTTTGTTGAAATCCGTTGAAACTGCCCTGAGAAATTGCAGTCTGCAGTTGTCACTAAATACATGATCCACCAAAGGACCACTAAAATCCACCAAAGGACCACAAAAATCCACAAAACGGCCCTGTGTCGTTAAGATTTTATCCGTTTTCAATCAAAGTTAGGTGGGGTCATTAAGGTGCGGTCCTAAACAAGTGACCACACCCACTTCCAGTTTCAAGTCTTTTATACTTATATATGTTGTTAAATACATAATCCACTAAAGGCCCACTAAATCCACTAAAAGACCACAAAAATCCACAAACGGACCAGACTAAATCCACTGAAGGACCACCGATTGGAAGTGGGCGTGTCAAAAAATCAAAGACCACGCCCACATTCCCCCCCGGAATATGGGTGGAATTGGTAAAAACCCCCGCGAGATACACCTTTCCAAAGTTTTAAAAAAATAAAAAAAAATACTTAATTAGCTTCTAGCTGGACGTGGGCGTAACCCATGGTGGGTGACTACGCCCCACATACCCCACCCAAGTTTTGTTGGAATCCCTGCTAAGCGCTCTGAGATATCACTGTCCGACGTAAACGCCCCATTAATAATAAAAATCCACTCAAGGACCAGGGAAGGAGGTCCAGGCTTGTTAATGAGATCAGTGGGTGATGATTTGATTGACAACTATTTTGTAATATTTCACTTTCACAATTTCGCCAACAATATTGCAAATATTAAACAAATTGCACGTTAAATTTAAATAAAAACATTATCATACACACCTTAAGAGGTCTATCCTTCGATATGAATGACTTTAAGGCCCACACAAGCAATTAAAACGACAAATTTGCGACAATTTCTTGAGAACAATACAATACAACCTTCTTCCTCGAAACGAACTTTCACTATTGTCTAAATATTGCATACACCAGCATGACATTTTCCACTTAGAAAAACAAAAATCCTTAATATTAAAAAATGAAAATTTTGGACATTTTGACCAATAACTAAAGTTCTAGACACTCCCATGCAATGAAATTCATATCGTTAGATTCGTCTTGTGAGAGGAATCTTTTGATAGCTCTTACAAAGCTGTACATAGCATATTTCTCTTTTAACAATTGAAATTCTGAGTGTTATTTAATTATCTCAAAATGACCTATTTTGGAGACATTTTCTAATATCTCTAGTTCTATACATGCACCTGCAATGACAGTGCTATCATTAGATTTGTCTAAGTGAGATGAATCTTTTGATACCTCATACATAGCTGTACAATGCATATTTCGTTTTTAAAAATTTTGAATTTGAGTGGTTTGGATAATTAGTTATAGTATACACATTTCCACTAATATCTCCAGTTGTATTCACTCCCTTGCAATGAAAGTGGTATCATTAGATTCATCTTGGTGAGAGGAATCTTTTGATAGCTTTTACATAGCTGTACATAGCATATTTCTCTTTTAACAATTGAAATTCTGAGTGTTATTTAATTATCTCAAAATGACCTATTTTGGAGACATTTTCCCTAATATCTCTAGTTCTATACATGCACCTGCAATGACAGTGCTATCATTAGATTTGTCTAAGTGAGATGAATCTTTTGATACCTCATACATAGCTGTACAATGCATATTTCGTTTTTAAAAATTTTGAATTTGAGTGGTTTGGATAATTAGTTATAGTATACACATTTCCACTAATATCTCCAGTTGTATTCACTCCCTTGCAATGAAAGTGGTATCATTAGATTCATCTTGGTGAGAGAATCTTTTGATAGCTTTTACATAGCTGTACATAGCATATTTCTCTTTTAACAATTGAAATTCTGAGTGTTATTTAATTATCTCAAAATGACCTTTTTTGGAGACATTTTCCCTAATATCTCTAGTTGGATTCCTCTCTGTGAGACCAATCTTTTGATAGCCCATACATAGCTGTACAATGCATATTTTTTAAAAAAATTTCACAGAAACATATTTAATTTTAAAAAATCCACTAGGAGACCAGAATCCGCAGAAGGACCACCAAATCCACAAAAGGACGAGTCAAATGCACAAAAGGACAACCTGTATTAAATAGAATATATTTCATCCAGATTTCATCCATTTCTAACCAAAGTTGGGTGGGATAATTAGGGCGTGGTCCTTAACATGTGACCACGCCCACTTCCTGTTTCGAGCTTTTTAAAACATTTTTTAACTATGAAAATATACGGTTTTTCACATATATCAGAGGGAAAAACTCCAAACCGGAAGTGGGCATGGTCACATGTTAAGGGATACGCCCTAATTATCCCACCGAAGTTTGGTTGAAAATGGATGAAATCTTGATGAAATATAATGTTTATAATCCTGCTAGTCCTTTTGTGGATTTTCCTGGTCCTTAAGTGGATTTGCTCGTCCTTTAGTGGATTTTTCTCGTCCTTTAGTGGATATGTATTTAAACACATATCTCAGTCTAAAAAACTCGAAATACTATCAAACTCGGGCGGGGTACCTAGGGCGTGGTCCTAAACACGTGACCACTTCCACTTCCGGTTTCGAGTTTTTAAGACTGATATATGTGTCTAAATACATATCCACTAAAGGACCAGAAAAATCCACTAAAGGACCAGCAACTCCACCAAAGGACCAGTCAAATGCACAAAAGGACAACCTGAATTATACAGATTATATCTCATCAAGATTTTATCCATTTCCAACCAAAGTTGGGTGGAATAATTAGGGCGTGGTCCTTAACATTTGACAACGCCCACTTCCGGTTTCGTGTTATACACACTGAGATATGTAGAAAATCGCATATTTTCATAGTTAAAACCGTTTTCAGAAAAATTTCTTAGAATACAAAATGTTTAAAATAACATCACAAAACACATAAAAAAAAATTAACAAAAATATATTGAATTCTTAATATTTTGAAAAAATTCCACTGAAGGACCATCAAATCCACTAAAAGACCACTAAATCCACTAATAGACCAGTAAAATCCACAAAGGGACCATCTGAATTATTGCTAAAATTTTACCCAACTTCAATCTCAGGTGTGATCTTTGTAGATACCTTGATCAAAAAGTCCGAAGAATATTTCAACGTCAATGAAATTCCGCGAAACTTTAGCAGGGTAATTAGGGCGTGGCCCTTAACATTTGACCACGCCCACTTCCGGTTTCGAGTTTTTCCCACTGAGATACCTAAAAAATGGCTTTTTTTCATACTTAAAAACGTTTTCTCAAAAATTTCTTAGAATATAAAATGTTGCAAATCACATCAGAAAATACATATAAAAATTTCACGGAAATATATTTAATTTGAAAAAATCCACTAAAACATGAATCCACTCAAGGACCACCAAATCCACCGAAGGACCAGTGAAATCCACAAAAGGACTACCTGTATTATACAGATTATATTTCATCCAGATTTATCCATTTTCAACCAAAGTTGGGTGGGATATTAGGGCGTGGTCCTTAACATGTGACCACGCCCACTTCCTGTTTCGAGCTTTTTAAAACATTTTTTAACTATGAAAATATACGGTTTTTCACATATATCAGAGGGAAAAACTCCAAACCGGAAGTGGGCATGGTCACATGTTAAGGGATACGCCCTAATTATCCCACCGAAGTTTGGTTGAAAATGGATGAATCTTGATGAAATATAATGTTTATAATCCTGCTAGTCCTTTTGTGGATTTTCCTGGTCCTTAAGTGGATTTGCTCGTCCTTTAGTGGATTTTCCTGGTCCTTTAGTGGATATGTATTTAAACACATATATCTCAGTCTAAAAAACTCGAAATACTATCAAACTCGGGCGGGGTACCTAGGGCGTGGTCCTAAACACGTGACCACTTCCACTTCCGGTTTCGAGTTTTTAAGACTGATATATGTGTCTAAATACATATCCACTAAAGGACCAGAAAAATCCACTAAAGGACCAGCAAATCCACCAAAGGACCAGTCAAATGCACAAAAGGACAACCTGAATTATACAGATTATATCTCATCAAGATTTTATCCATTTCCAACCAAAGTTGGGTGGAATAATTAGGGCGTGGTCCTAAACATTTGACAACGCCCACTTCCGGTTTCGTGTTATACACACTGAGATATGTAAAAAATCGCATATTTTCATAGTTAAAACCGTTTTCAGAAAAATTTCTTAGAATACAAAATGTTTAAAATAACATCACAAAACACATAAAAAAAATTAACAAAAATATATTGAATTCTTAATATTTTGAAAAAATTCCACTGAAGGACCATCAAATCCACTAAAAGACCACTAAATCCACTAATAGACCAGTAAAATCCACAAAGGGACCATCTGAATTTGCTAAATTTTACCCAACTTCAATCTCAGGTGTGATCTCTATGTAGACCTTGATCAAAAAGTCCGAAGAATATTTCAACGTCAATGAAATTCCGCGAAACTTAGCAGGGTAATTAGGGCGTGGCCCTTAACATTTGACCACGCCCACTTCCGGTTTCGAGTTTTTTCCCACTGAGATACCTAAAAAATGGCTTTTTTTTCATTACTTAAAAACGTTTTCTCAAAAATTCTTAGAATATAAAATGTTGCAAATCACATCAGAAAATACATATAAAAATTTCACGGAAATATATTTAATTTGAAAAAATCCACTAAAACATGAATCCACTCAAGGACCACCAAATCCACCGAAGGACCAGTGAAATCCACAAAGGACTACCTGTATTATACACAGATTATATTTCATCCAGATTTTATCCATTTTCAACCAAAGTTGGGTGGGATGATTAGGGCGTGGTCCTTAACATGTGACCACGCCCACTTCCTGTTTCGAGCTTTTTAAAACATTTTTTAACTATGAAAATATACGGTTTTTCACATATATCAGAGGGAAAAACTCCAAACCGGAAGTGGGCATGGTCACATGTTAAGGGAACGCCCTAATTATCCCACCGAAGTTTGGTTGAAAATGGATGAATCTTGATGAAATATAATGTTTATAATCCTGCTAGTCCTTTTGTGGATTTTCCTGGTCCTTAAGTGGATTTGCTCGTCCTTTTAGTGGATTTTCCTGGTCCTTTAGTGGATATGTATTTAAACACATATCTCAGTTCTAAAAAACTCGAAATACTATCAAACTCGGGCGGGGTACCTAGGGCGTGGTCCTAAACACGTGACCACTTCCACTTCCGGTTTCGAGTTTTTAAGACTGATATATGTGTCTAAATACATATCCACTAAAGGACCAGAAAATCCACTAAAGGACCAGCAAATCCACCAAAGGACCAGTCAAATGCACAAAAGGACAACCTGAATTATACAGATTATATCTCATTCAAGATTTTATCCATTTCCAACCAAAGTTGGGTGGAATAATTAGGGCGTGGTCCTAACATTTGACGCCCACTTCCGGTTTCGTGTTATACACACTGAGATATGTAAAAATCGCATATTTTCATAGTTAAAACCGTTTTCAGAAAAATTTCTTAGAATACAAAATGTTTAAAATAACATCACAAACACATAAAAAAAAATTAACAAAAATATATTGAATTCTTAATATTTTGAAAAAAATTCCACTGAAGGACCATCAAATCCACTAAAAGACCACTAAATCCACTAATAGACCAGTAAAATCCACAAAGGGACCATCTGAATTATTGCTAAAATTTTACCAACTTCAATCTCAGGTGTGATCTCTTTGTAGATACCTTGATCAAAAAGTCCGAAGAATATTTCAACGTCAATGAAATTCCGCGAAACTTTAGCAGGGTAATTAGGGCGTGGCCCTTAACATTTGACCACGCCCACTTCCGGTTTCGAGTTTTTCCCACTGAGATACCTAAAAAATGGCTTTTTTTCATACTTAAAAACGTTTTCTCAAAAATTTCTTAGAATATAAAATGTTGCAAATCACATCAGAAAATACATATAAAAATTTCACGGAAATATATTTAATTTGAAAAAATCCACTAAAACATGAATCCACTCAAGGACCACCAAATCCACCGAAGGACCAGTGAAATCCACAAAAGGACTACCTGTATTATACAGATTATATTTCATCCAGATTTCATCCATTTTCAACCAAAGTTGGGTGGGATAATTAGGGCGTGGTCCTTAACATGTGACCACGCCCACTTCCTGTTTCGAGCTTTTTAAAACATTTTTTAACTATGAAAATATACGGTTTTTCACATATATCAGAGGGAAAAACTCCAAACCGGAAGTGGGCATGGTCACATGTTAAGGGATACGCCCTAATTATCCCACCGAAGTTTGGTTGAAAATGGATGAAATCTTGATGAAATATAATGTTTATAATCCTGCTAGTCCTTTTGTGGATTTTCCTGGTCCTTAAGTGGATTTGCTCGTCCTTTAGTGGATTTTCCTGGTCCTTTAGTGGATATGTATTTAAACACATATCTCAGTTAAAAAACTCGAAATACTATCAAACTCGGGCGGGGTACCTAGGCGTGGTCCTAAACACGTGACCACTTCCACTTCCGGTTTCGAGTTTTTAAGACTGATATATGTGTCTAAATACATATCCACTAAAGGACCAGAAAAATCCACTAAAGGACCAGCAAATCCACCAAAGGACCAGTCAAATGCACAAAAGGACAACCTGAATTATACAGATTATATCTCATCAAGATTTTATCCATTTCCAACCAAAGTTGGGTGGAATAATTAGGGCGTGGTCCTAAACATTTGACAACGCCCACTTCCGGTTTCGTGTTATACACACTGAGATATGTAAAAAATCGCATATTTTCATAGTTAAAACCGTTTTCAGAAAAATTTCTTAGAATACAAAATGTTTAAAATAACATCACAAAACACATAAAAAAAAATTAACAAAAATATATTGAATTCTTAATATTTTGAAAAAATTCCACTGAAGGACCATCAAATCCACTAAAAGACCACTAAATCCACTAATAGACCAGTAAAATCCACAAAGGGACCATCTGAATTATTGCTAAAATTTTACCCAACTTCAATCTCAGGTGTGATCTCTATGTAGAGACCTTGATCAAAAAGTCCGAAGAATATTTCAACGTCAATGAAATTCCGCGAAACTTTAGCAGGGTAATTAGGGCGTGGCCCTTAACATTTGACCACGCCCACTTCCGGTTTCGAGTTTTTCCCACTGAGATACCTAAAAAATGGCTTTTTTTCATACTTAAAAACGTTTTCTCAAAAATTTCTTAGAATATAAAATGTTGCAAATCACATCAGAAAATACATATAAAAATTTCACGGAAATATATTTAATTTGAAAAAATCCACTAAAACATGAATCCACTCAAGGACCACCAAATCCACCGAAGGACCAGTGAAATCCACAAAAGGACTACCTGTATTATACAGATTATATTTCATCCAGATTTTATCCATTTTCAACCAAAGTTGGGTGGGATGATTAGGGCGTGGTCCTTAACATGTGACCACGCCCACTTCCTGTTTCGAGCTTTTTAAAACATTTTTTAACTATGAAAATATACGGTTTTTCACATATATCAGAGGGAAAAACTCCAAACCGGAAGTAGGCATGGTCACATGTTAAGGGATACGCCCTAATTATCCCACCGAAGTTTGGTTGAAAATGGATGAAATCTTGATGAAATATAATGTTTATAATCCTGCTAGTCCTTTTGTGGATTTTCCTGGTCCTTAAGTGGATTTGCTCGTCCTTTAGTGGATTTTCCTGGTCCTTTAGTGGATATGTATTTAAACACATATCTCAGTCTAAAAAACTCGAAATACTATCAAACTCGGGCGGGGTACCTAGGGCGTGGTCCTAAACACGTGACCACTTCCACTTCCGGTTTCGAGTTTTTAAGACTGATATATGTGTCTAAATACATATCCACTAAAGGACCAGAAAAATCCACTA
>NW_021163783.1:0-23818 GCF_004324835.1 Dendronephthya gigantea | reverse complement strand
CTCTTTCTCTAAACTGTTCTCGTAAAAGAGTATGAAACAATTTCTTATGTTTTCAATGTGACAGACGCGAGAGGAACTTCTGGGGCACTCGAATCTGATTTGCACGCATTTGCAATGAAAAAGATCTGAGTGGAAACTACATTGTCTTTTGGAATCACCTTTAGTTTGAAGTCCTGTATGAATGTTTAGCTGATGAGCTGAAATAGGTTAGTGATAAGCCTAACTGCTCTAGCTTTTTAACAGTTCTTCATAAAGCGTCCCCCCCTTATTCCTCGATAGGAATCAAACTCAGTAACGTATCTCTGCTATCAGGTGACTATTATTTGAGAGTCTTGTTGGAACAAAACGACGAGGAGACGCCGATAACAAATGTGTGAGTCCACGACATTTATCTGTCAGGGTTTGCAAATATTCAAACTACTTTCCATGTGCTTTTCTGTCTGGCTTCCCCCTATTCTCTATATTGCTGCACAGTTCACGTAATGTTATTTGTCCTGCAGAATGTAGTAGAGAAGTATAGAATCATGGATGAAACCATTCAAGATTCGATCGACTTTTCTATTTTGTTTTCAGGCTCGAGTTGTCTAACGATCTGTATCACTGATTCCTATTGACAACTAAACCAACTATGAAAGCAATGTGCCTTCAGGTGAGGATGTCGTTTAGCGGGAATGTAGCCATGTGTAGCCTTCGAAGAATGAATTAAACAAATTGGAATATTTCATTCACAGGCGATGACTAAAGTTTATGGAAAATATCACGAAGAGATTGGAGCTTTTAATGACACCAAGCTAAGGATCATCTGTTATTGATCCAGTGTTACTGCAGGAGCCTGAACTAAACTAACTTTATTCATACTGTTTCGTATTTTTAGCATTTACATGAAAATGGCATCACTAACAGGGATTGGAAGGTAAGCACGCCCTAATTTATTTATCAATACTGTCTTTATATCCTAAACTTTAACGACCATAATTTAACTTTTTCTTCTTTAGCCAGAAAATGTTTTATTGTGTTCCTCGTATGATGAAACGTTTATAAAGGTTTGTGTCGGTTGTGTATTGAACTTGTGTTTAAATTGCCCTTTAAATTGTCTTTGAAGAAACCATTCGATGTGACCATTGCCAGCAAATCCTGCAAGTCACTATAATCTCAATTCCGAGTTTTGTCCGTGATTTCGTTTTACGAAAGCAGAGCGCATTCTGCAAACGTTTTAGGTTCAGTTATTTCTCATTGTTACAGATCTCAATGATAACAATTAATTTTTTAGATCAGAATTCCTATATGGAAACACTCTGTGGTACACCAATTTACCTCGCTACCAAAATGTTAATCCCGTAGCCTGAAGAACGATCCTACAAGAAATCGTGTGACTGCTGGAGCCTGGGAGTTATACTATATGTTTGGTATGCCATATACTTCAGTTTACTCAAATTCACGTAGTGAACACGATTTGTAATGAAGCTGGAGGTAGCTTAACCTCATTTCAAAATTGGAGTACGTCACTGAAAAGTTAACGTCTTTTAGACTTTCCGGATCTTCTTTATTTTCAAAGCAGGCAAATAACCCATTGGAGAAACAAGTCAAAGAAGGGTCGTATAAATTTCCGAACAACCTCTGGAAGAATGTTAGCAGTGAAGCTAAGGATCTTATAACAAAACTGCTTACTGTTGGTCACAGAAAATGCATCACGGTTTCAGAAGCTCTGGAACATCCTTGGATGAAGGTGATGATGAAATTACTAACCGCCTTATAAAACCCCGCATCTAAGATTTTTCAAAATCGGCTGACCTTTTTCGTCTGAAGTCCCAGCTTTTTCGAATTGTTAGAATTAGTTTGGTTGAAGTTTAGAACTGATACAGCTATCCAGCATAAATAAAGTCAGTTTAGTTCAGGTTTCCTCCTGTAGTAACACTGCATCAATACGGGATGACCCCTACTGGACCTCCATAAAGGACAATTTAGAACTGATAGAACTATACGGTATAAATAAAATTAGTTCTGTTAGGAGAGAAAGCTTTTAAAAGTGTTAGATTGATCCACGATTTAACAAGTTTTTTTTGTCTTTTGTAGGATAAAGAAATGATAGAAAAAGCAGAAAAAATGATAA
The DNA here is from genome assembly GCF_004324835.1 of Dendronephthya gigantea. Classification (NCBI taxonomy): domain Eukaryota; kingdom Metazoa; phylum Cnidaria; class Anthozoa; order Malacalcyonacea; family Nephtheidae; genus Dendronephthya; species Dendronephthya gigantea. Next base: position 21,708 of record NW_021163783.1, on the reverse strand, counting down.
AACCGACCGTGGATGGAAGATCAATGTCTATATTATAAAAGGTATGTTGAAAACTACGATACTTGTCCCGTTCTTCCGTCCAATGACCCTTATTTTCAACTCGCAATTGCAATGAAACATTACATGTTTGCAAGTTACATCGAAATTTAACCAGCTTTCCGAAACAATCTCAAGGCGCTGTTACACTACGCAACTTTCCTTGCAAATTGCAAAACCATTCTACTCCTGAGGCATCTAAAGTTGTCAAATACGAACATCTATTACGATCTGCTAACGTTTCCTTAGTATTTCGAACACTCTTTACAAATTAACATCCTTCGGAATTATAATTGCATTGCAAGTTGTAAGGAAAATTGCATATTGTATAGTAGCGCCTTCAGTAAAGTTGAAAACTCACCGTGCAATGAAACATTGCATGTCGGCAAGTTAAAAGGCAGAAAATAACTGTCACCGTACATGGTGAAGACTGGCCGACGGTCACGTTCAGCAGACGAGGCTCTGCGAGCAAATAAATTACTCAGTGGCGTAGCTAGCACGACAATTTAGCAGCATGACTGAAAATGCTTCATGTAAGATCACATCACTAGTTATTCCGATAAATAAAAGAACAGGGGCCGGTTGTTCGAAAGGTGGAAAAGTCGCTATCCAACGGATAACTCACTATCCAACGGATAAGTTTTATCCAGCGTGTGATTTGGGTTGCACGAAGCTTGTATAACTTTATCCAGAGGATAAAAATCGCTATCTACCGGATAAATTTATCCAAGGTCCGGAGGTGGTTTAAATCCACTATCTAGTGGATAAATTCAAAGATACAAGGTAACACTGTAAACATTTATATAAAATAGGACAAAAATGCAATATTCCTCTTACTGTGTTTCAACAAACTAATACACATCATGATTGTATTCACTATATATTAAAAATGTTTTCGAAGTGCAATTTGTCGCAGCAGCGTTTCACGTTGCCTACACATTCCGTTCGACCGGCGATTTTTTGGACATCCTCGCATTTATAACAGGTGGTAAATTTACTATACGCTTCTAATCAGTTTATAAACGCGAATATGCAAAGAAAGATTCAACCTATTCCAAGGAAACTTGCTAATATCTAAGTAATTTCATTCACGAACATTAAAATAGTGTTTCTAAATTTGCTATTGGACCGAAAGGCAAAGCGTTGCAAGGTCAAGGAATAAAATTGCAATGTGTTTAATTAATAAAATCACTATGATGTGAAGTGCAAAGTTCGAGCAAATCACTTGTTCAAGCCTTTTCCATTCAGTAACTATACTCGAGCATTCGTAATGATTATGAATTCAATGTTGTAAATGCTTAGCAACAGCTGACGTTGTGGTACGAAATTTCAGAATAATACTGTTTTCTTCTGGTAAATTTTAACTTATCTATTGGGTAGCTATCACTTCACTATCCACGCTTCCTGCAACGCGTTTTTATCCAATGGATAACTATCCAGATTTATCCGTTGGATAGGACTTATCCGTTGGATAAGTTATCCATCTTTCGAACAACCGGCCCCAGTTCCATACCTATACTTTTGTACGTGTGAAACTTTTCGCTTGATTTTCTTTTAATTGTGAGAATCCGACCGTGCAGCAAACATTGAAATAAAGCGATAACACTAAACTTGATTGTGATAGCCCTGAGTATATACCGCTATAATAGCTTTGTTCCTCATAATGATATGCTGGATTCCTCGTCCAGGTATAACTTCTAAAACACGCCTTATTTTTACTTGTATTCCAATGCACCTAAGTTAGTAAAAAACCTGACAAACCCGCTGGTAGGGTGTAAAGAATTTATTTCTAAATCAAAAACTCGCTCTTACATAAGCCATTTATTGAAAAATTTTCGCTATATATTTCAGTCAGATGGATCTCTCAGTCATTTCTCATTCTTAGTGAACAAATAGTATTTCAGTGAATTGCTAGAACATACCTGAAAAACAGCTATAAACTTCAATTCTCAAAGATATGTTGCGTACCATGTCTTTGGATGAATGCGGATGTAAAGCGCGGTTACAGTTGGTGATAGGACATTTTCCACCAGCGAGTCTCTAATGAAATGAATAATTTGTTAAACAATTAATCTTAATCACACATTAAAAGTTATATATGACCGCATGGAAATGATGTGATGCATATAACGTGACAGGGTAATCTGTAGAAGCCTTGCTTATTAATCCAGCTAACCCTGACTAGTCCATTTATTTTGTAATGATCGAATTTTTGCCCGTCGGAACTACAGGACACAGAATAGGTCTTCACCCACTAATTATAATCACGACGACTTTGAGTGAAATCGCTCCGACAAACATCTTTCTTGCCGAACGCATTTGGTCCTGGTTATTTTTCCGTGCAGACCAGGAAGCTGCCTCATTTAAGCGACCATGTCCTGTCGACTTATCCGCATTCCCAACACTTGTTGCTATTATCTGGGATGTTATGTGTCTTCAGTACGTGGGCCAATAATTAGTATCAATTATCTTCTGGCACCAAAACACCATCGAACAATCATCAACAAAAATGAAATGATAATGCATATAATTTTGCCATACACGGCTCCTCCAGAATTGAAACCAGTCGAGGTACAGCGTTATTTCCATTGATTTTGTGAAATCTTTACTTGGGGGTTAACATCGAATTTTATCACATTCCCATATAGGGGAATTACTGAATAAAAAAATAATGTCCAACAGTCCTAATATGACATAATAATAAACTGAACATATACCATGTAGCCTGCAATATTTACCTTGCTTGGTATGTCAGTCCATCAAATCCATGTATGGCACAGCGATGGATGGAGGTGTAGTCAGTGATAAGAGAAAGGTAATAATTGTTAGCAACTCCTGGGTTGCCAAACTTTATTTGATCTAAAATTGAAACACAAGGAACAAGTAAATTATTATATCATTGTCCAGGGTTGTGAGGTTATCAGCATTGTGATATCCCAGGTTCATGCGTACCGCTACCATGGGACAACATTCCTTAGCGAACAAATAGTATTTCAGTGAATTGCCAGAACATACCTGAAGAACCGCCATAAACTTCAATTCTCAAAGATATTTTGCCGTACCAATTCGACTCTATATGCCATAGAATCTACAATTGAGATTACAAGAACATAACTATCACACAATTGAAACTATAATTGTATATGAATCACAAGGGCCTATACAGTATAGTAACAGCATGTATTTTTGACTTCTATAACACAAGAATATACAGAACAAAATGCAGGTTGTTTTCTTTCATATTCACATAATACCCCCAACCCCTGACAGTTACATATATATTGGTAAATGCAATTACATAATAGGAAAGGGAGAAAAAAAATCTATTTTTTATAACACCAGTGAAATATTGTGTACGCATAATACTTAGCGCTATGACCCATGCTGTCATGCTTCCATCACCAGATATCATGAAATCATCTTGGTTTTTTAATGTTGAAATTAATCCGTTTAATTTAAAAAGCACAAAAATACCACCAAAATATAGCTCGAAAATTTCTAATCAAGAAATTAATCAATACTGCTGTTAACCTGACACTGCAGTGCAACTCTAAAAATCATATCAAATTAAACAGGATTACAAAATGGAAATATAACTCGCCTTTGGAATTTCGTTATTTTCTTCGTTATTTTTTATCCTGTCGTCTTTTAACCGTTACATATAAACTGTAAAGGCATTAGTTATCTTTTCTGATAGGATTTAAGTCAGGATGGGCAGAAAAACTCGAAAAATATAGATTTTTTTATTTGTTATTGTGTATAGCGAGGTGTTGCTCAGCCGCATGCACAAGTGGTTGTCGCGTGAGGTTAGAGGTGTCAAAAACGTAATGTTGCCTACCCCGTGGGGGTAAAATAAGCCCAGAAATCGATTTGTGGGTAAAATTTTCCCTAGAGGTCATAATTGTCAAATTTTCGCTAATATGGTGATAATTATATGTACAATTTCGGGTTTCCGTTTGTAAACACATTAGTTGGAAATATCACTACAAATCGCCAAAGCAACTGTATTTCGAGTAAAATATATGAAAATATTGATCCCAATGTAAGCTACAAATATTTGGAGGTTTTTAGGCGAGATTTTTGGAAGGCTTTGCGTATTTTTGCTTCTCTAACATTCAATTTAAAAAGTACAAGTTCTGCAATAAATATCTTGGCTTATAGGAAAGCTTTTGAAATGAACTAAAGTTATACAAATAGGTAAATGTTTTTTCTTTAAGATAATACAATTTCTAGTTGAATTGATAAAACACTTCCAGATAAAACCGAAATTATCTGTGTGCGCCGTTTACGACCGGACAGCAATGAGTTTAGTGGTCTCATATTTATTAAAATGGGTGAAGTATTCGCAGAGTAATCACAAGTTTAAATGAGCTTACCACTTTGAAATATCCTCTGATCGGACGTCTAACTGAGAGGATCCCTTAAACATCGAGAATACTTCATTAACAAGTGCCGCATTCTGTCCTGTTTGAGAAGGTACAAGAACTTCGTCTTGCGTATTGGTTACTCTTTGCTCCGTTGGAAGTTCCATTCTGTTGTATGAGGACAACACTTGTAGTTGGTGTGATGAAAGGATGCAGATTGTCCGTTGGATGTTGTGCTTTTGTATTTGAGACGGACCACATTAGATATCAGCGCAAAATTGACACATTCATGGGATTCGAACCCATGAACTCCTAAAAAGGAGTATCCGCAAAATGTGTTCTTTGTGTGGCCAGGAAAAAGAGAGAGCTACAGGGCTTCTCCCAAACCGACTGGCAGACAATACGAAACGTAGAGGACAAGACAGTACAACACAACACAACACAAAACACACAACCGACGACACAACATCCAACAACCCACAACCCACTAACTCTGTAGCTGAAACGACAAAAAATATGGTGAGTTGTTCCTAGAAAATGAAGCATCACAATTAGCATGAAGGCAATTGCTGGCTGGGGTTTAACTGACGGAATGGATATGGGGTGGCTTCTTAGGGTTGGATACTGAAACTAAACTACGATCGTCTTTGTCTGAAAAACACAAAAAAAAATTATTAGTAGCTCCCTAGAAAACGAAAAGCAAAACACAGTTAGACAAGCAGTGAGCCGTGTTTCCAGATACGGGGACAGAGATTCTTAGCTAACAGCGGGGCCACGGGGTCTACTTCTATTTAAAAAATTAATTATACATACCTTGATCCTACCTAAAGAAAGAACTCACTTACCTGAGAAAAACGGTCGCAGACGGCTCTGTTTTATAGCCTGTAGGCTCTTGCATAATTCAGCAAAATTAAGACAACTTGATTGGTTATTTCTGTACACAGGTCAATTTGTCATTGGTCAAATTTTGTACTCCACGATTGGTTCAATAAAAACCAATCAGATTGGTTAATCTATATTCAAAATTTGATACCGTTTCTTTGATATTTGCAAGGTGATTGCACAACAAATGTTCGATTTCACACGTTTTGGAGCATATTCCAAGCCAATGTATCACAGTATGAGTGTATTTGTTCGATTATTTCTCTCATGAAGTTCACAAGAAATTACAGTTCAATCATTATTAAAAGGCTTTATTCCCCTACCAGCTTTAGAACCCCATCGAACAGGAAAGTCGGAATTTAAAAGGCAAGTAAATCTTTCAAACTGTTGTAGCACTTGAATTCTGTGGTACATTTAACTACTGAACCTTTCAGAATATTTGTAGAATTGGGCATGGCATGGAATAATAGTAAATATAGCAAACTGACAAATTCGCAAATGTAGTAAATTTCAAGGCTAAATATTGCAAATTCCAGTGGAAATACGGCGTTTTACCGCTATGCATACATAGCTATTCACAGCTACGATATTCACGTGTTGTATATATTCAATATTACACATCAAAGCGGCCTAATTCTTTGGATATTGCCCGAATGCAAACGAAAACCGGTTGCAGTGGTTTAGCTCACATATTCAGGATTATTTTGATATCTTTAGCGTCAAAATCAAGCCTTTAGAAGATTTTTGCCCATTTTTTATTTAAACATACCTGATGATATGATATATCGCATCACCGGCAATAATATTTCACAATAATAAATATTTCGGGCCAAAAGCCGAAAATCTGACCTAGGTCCGATTCGAGCTTGCCTTAAGCACGTGATTAGCAATGATTATCGCTTAGAACTTATAAAATGCTCTTTCTTTGATTATTTTGCACATACTACACCAAGAATTACTCAGAATTAAAACAGAATGATAACATGTCAAATTCTAGACATTTTGAAGACAACAGAGACCAAAAAAGCGAAAAAATATGGAATTTCCAAAATATATCTTGCAATGGGTGAGTAATTTCAGATAACAAAGCAAGCTATTATTTTAATTCTTATTTTCACGTATAATACAAGTGCAGGTTATAACTATATGCTGGTTGGAATATACTATTCAAAGAATCGTTTTAACCGCTATCGTTTACTGGTATTCCGGGGTCTTTAGCCCAAATACTTGCTGAGATATTTAATGTTTTTCTTCTGTGCGACAATATTGTCAGGAGTAATAGCCTAATAGGGACCAGACGGGAATTAGATATTATAGTACTTGTATATAATAATTGTAGGAAAAAAATATTCCCTGTGATATATCTTCATAGGAAAAAGTATCAAAACGGATTATTTTCAACATTAAAAAACCAAGATTATCTGATGATATCTGGTGATGGCAGGTATGACAGCATGGTTCTTAGTGCCAACTACTTCGCAGGGCCACGTGTTATGCCTACACCATATTTTGCTGTACAGTTCCATCATTCATTTTACACTGATGTTATATAAAATATTTTTTTTTATTCTCCCTTTCCTATTATGTAATTGCAGAACGAATATTCAATATATTAGTGTACCAAATAAAAACTCATTATGACAATGGCTATCGGACGTCTATTGCATCGGAGATACGACTTGTGGTAAGCCAAATTCAATGTTATTTCTTGCGATTTTTCTATGATGTCTTACATTGTTTTTTTGTAAAGATTCTTCAATGTTTTCTCAGTCTGCGAGCTGACAACGTCAAGGCCTTGTGCAAGACAAAAGTGGAAAAGTCAAATTCACTTCGTATGTTAATTGTTCTGAAAGGAAAACGTTGGTTAATGATGATAGTGCAAGACATGTCAGCTATTCTGCTTCCAAAATTCCTTTTCTTGTTAGTGTAATACATTCTCATTTTTGTTTTAGTTCTGCAGAAGATAAGACAACCGGGATTGTTTCACTGCCTTACAGCGAGGCGATGAATGTTATTCCTGTGTGCTTACAACAGGTAAACTTTTCTATCATAATATATCATCTGGCATTAAGTTTCGATTGAAGTTCAACTTTCTTCATTTTCTAGAAATTGGAATGGGAGGTGTTGGATGTTGTTCTGAGAAACTTTCCGGAGGCACTGCAAGATAAAAACTTGATACATTCTCGAAAGCACTACTTACGTTCAATATGTACAGTGTTATCTAAAATGGTAAGGGATGTAAAGTTGTGCACTTTTCACACCAAAATCATGAACTAAAAATTTTACTTTGCATTCAGGTTTGAAATTATGATTTTCTCCCTGGATTATTTCGCGTCCTCATGATATGCGCCGACCTCATTTGTACGCTAGAATTTTTTCCAGTACGGTCTTATCATTCAGTTTTTTGCATCTATCATAATATCTTACCATAACTATACCAAAACCATACATACCATAACCATAACCATACACCAATCATATAATCATATCATATAACATATCATATAATCATATCATACCATAACTAACCATAACCAAATCATACCATACGATAACCATATCATACCATACGATAACCATATAATCCCAAAATTATATCACACCATACCATACCATGACCAAATCATGCCATACGATAACCATATCATACCATAATTAATCACACCATACCATAGCATAACCAATTTATACCATAATATATCATACATACTAATGATTAATTGGATATTTATGTAACATGTGCAGGTATTAACAGAACTGTGTACGTACCACATTTTATTGGGCAAGATGAACAGGTAAGAACCTGCTCACTTATTTTCAGCGGTTGTCTGTTCTCGCTTAAACGTTGTTGTATATTTCGTCTAGTTTGTCTGATGCGTACTTGGAGATTGGTTTGGTTGCTCATTCCACGACGTTAAGCGTATCTGTCTCACCATAGTATGTTAGAAATGTCTTCAGTATGGCAAGGTATGGCTACTTAAGATTTCTAATTTGAGACGTTTTTATGTCCATTAGCACTTTGTAAAAAATGAAGTTGATTTAAGTAATTGCAGCGTTTTTGAAGTTTATTACTTGGAGATATTGAAATCGTGCCTTGATAATGTGCTCAGTGAATTTACAAAATGTTTCAATAAACTCCAGCCTAAATGTAACGTCTCTTGTTATGCGAGATACTCCTCACAAGATTATTTGGGTAATAATTCAAATTTTTTGTCCTTAGGCTGCCCTAACATATCTGGAAAAGTTTACTAAACTTCGCCAACGCCTCAAGTTGTCATACCACTGTTAGAATTTCCTCTGGTATGTTCTGAAGTTACGTAAATTAAGAAATCTTTATGAAATATCAATGTACCCCTAAGGAGAGCTAGGTGTAAAAACATCAATCGATTCGACGAAAAGTTGCTAACATTCTTTTAAAACGTTTAAATAGCATTGTCAAAGCTTCGTGATTAGTACAAAAAATCACAGCGATCCATTGAAACAAGTCATTGGAATATGTTTGCCTCACACAGCATCATCGAGGTTGTTTAACGCGATAACATCTCAAACTTTTATTATGGTTTGTGAAATTGAATAAAATAAACGAACTGATATGTTTCACCTTAGATACTCTCAATACACGGTAACTCTTGCGATAATGTCATTTCATCCTGGTTTGTCAACTGTCCACTGTTGTTAAGAAAACAATTCGTGCCATTGATTACAAAAGTAAGTCCACATGTCATTCTATGGCCACGGAGATTGCTTGCTAAATTTTCAATAGATATAAGAAGTGGTGTTAAACTTTATACAGCTTAGGCAGTGTTGTTACATAAACTTGTCCATTTCATGTTACATAATTTGCTTATATGCAAGCTCGTTTCAATCATTTGTCCTTGTATTCCTTAGAGTCTTAACAACGCAGATATATCTTCAGATGCTGCAAACCAATACCCTTAGTCACTAATCCCCCCACCAAATTCCATTCACTCCCAAACTCCTTTGAGAAATCAAAGGAAGACTCAAGCAACACACTTAGTTCAGAGATGATGGAAATCGTGGGTGATATGATGGTCAAATATAATTTCTTATTTGACCCAACCAAAAAGGTCGTATGTTGGTTTCGTATTTTTCTGCACTGTGTTCAGGGAAGATGACTATTGTTGTTTTTATAGAGCTGCAGTTGTTGAACGACTCCTGCGCAATGGAGCGTCAAGAAGTTGGTTGCTTGGCAATGTGTTGATCACGGTTACAGTCAACAAGCGGGCAACTTCGAACATGTCATGCGCATATTTTCGGCAGGAAAAGTGTTTGTGTGAGATGATTCACTGCAGAAGGGCACGGAGCCTGAGGTTTTAAAAGTTGAGCTTAAGAGAAACAAAACGAGGCCTCAATTAGTCAGGTAAGGAAAATTCTTCAGTACATTGTTTAAATTGGCATACACTGTATGCCCAGCGTATTCATGCTTAAACAACAAAATATTTGCAAGAGCGACCAAGTTTAATATTCTTCTAGTGAAAGCTCTTAGGAGCGTATTTGACATTTCCATTGATAACGACAGTAATATCGTGTGTGAACGTTAAAGATGAACTCAGGATATTCTAAACAATACAAATTGGCCCTAGAGTTATTCCGATAAAAACCTGTCGAAGTTGGTTCGTCATATGCAATGCATGTTAAATAAATTTGGTCAGTAACTTAGGGTAATTTAAATGTCCGGATGTGATATTGACGGTATACGAATGTTTCTTTTTAAGATTGCGTCAGTTATTCACCAAAATCAGAAGAAAACTACAGATACCTAGGCTGTAATTAGTTACAAAGAATACGTCAGATCAAGAGGATTCGAGCTAGTGTTTCTCATGCGGTACCGGAACAATGTAGGTCGCTAGACTTAAGGAAAGACGCTCGTAATATAATAGATTTTACAAAATATATCCTTTGGTAATTCTTATGAGTTGCAATAAAACCTTTACAATTGTTCATCCTTCACTGATGAGCTCAGAATGTTTCGTTATCACGTGGTCAATGCACGACTCTGCCCTGGAGGAGGAACCCAATCCGGATATAAATGACTTTTATCTAAAGTACTTCACGGAAATGCCTTCAGTTGAAATATGAAAAAGTCGGGCTGATGTTTCAAAGATTTTATGACGCGAAGTTGAATCTTGGTTCATCGTTTCTTCAACGAAACGGGCACTGATAAGACTTCACAGATAAGATATCACAGTGGAAGCCAGTGCTCTTTCGCTGTAGCTTGCTTAGCGGCACAGAGGTCTCAACAGATGGTAGGAAATGACAACAGAGAGCGAACATGATAAAATTTTTATGAATAAAATTATTCCGAAAATAACAAAAAAGATCAACCTGGTTGGGTGACATCTAGAGGTCTAATTTATTCTTTCTCCAACTATGAGATTTGATGTGAGCCTCATTTTGTTTCTTCTGTCCATCTATTATTTCTTGAAAACAAATACCATGAAACATGGTTCAAAATATTGAGACATTTTATAAGCACGATGTTTGTAGAATACTTTGCAACGCTTAACAAAAATCCGTAACTGGTATTTTCAATTTGTGTTTATAGCTTCAATCTCGTTCTACTGCAGTTTCCGATAGCAAAAATGAAAGGTAGGATAAATTAATTGTAATTTAAATTTTAATTTAAATTTGATGAAGTATCGTATACCTCAAAACCTTCAACACCACTTTGCTGGTAGTACTAAATGACGCTCAGAAAACTTCGAAACATTAATTTTGCACTTTAGCGAGTTTCGAATTATGGAGTTTTTTATTGCTGAGAGAAGAAGCACTGGCTGAAGCCGTTGCTAGATCATTCCTCATTTTTTTCATTTTCAGTAATAATCAGTATTATTCACTCGCATATATTTATGTATCTTTCTCTCTGTAGTGGCATTCGCAAGTAAGTGAAAGGAGTGAGCCGTTTGAACCCGTTCTTACTTACGGTCACTTATTGAAAATTACTAGCTATACTATTTACAAAAAGTGCTGAAAGACTTCTCTTTAGGCCTCGACTGAAAACCATTATTCCATTGCACTCTTTCATTCATCTCTATAAAAAAAACACTTTATATTTTGAAACATCTATGACATGAAGAGAAAGTGCAACATTGGAGAGAAAAACTCACCAAGTGGAAAATTATCAAAGAAAGCCAAGTCAAACCTTCCCAACCTTAAAATTTTGCAACCCGTCACCAGAGTTGTCGATGGGAATTAAAACATTTGTTGAAGTTGCAAGTCGATTGTATTGCTACAAATATCACGAACATTTTTTTTTAATTTGTTTTTATTCTAATATCCATTACTAGCTATACTATTTACAAAAAGTGCTGAAAGACTTCTCTTTAGGCCTCGACTGAAAACCATTATTCCATTGCACTCTTTCATTCATCTCTTTAAAAAAAATCACTTTATATCTTGAAACATCTATGACATAAAGAGAAAGTGCAACATTTGGAGAGAAAAACTCACCAAGTTGAAAATTATCAAAGAAAGCCAAGTCAAACCTTCCCAACCTTAAAATTTGCAACCCGTCACCAGAGTTGTCGATGGGAATTAAAACATTTGTTGAAGTTTGCAAGTCGATTGTATTGCTACAAATATCACGAACATTTTTTTTTAATTTTTTTATTCTAATATCCATTCTACTTTACATATTTCAGTATAAAGTTGTTTTGTATTGACAAGCAATTGCTTTTGACTTACAGATGTGATTTACTACAATATTGAAAATGGCTTGAGTGACGAAGGTGGACTTGGTGGAGTTGTTGAGGATTATGCCATTGCAATGGCGACATAATTGATGAAATCAATGGCAAAAAGAATTCTTTAGTCCACTAGAGTCGTGTTAGAGTACCATGTTTAGAAGGCGCTTGCGACGGACGACGAAAAACAGCGATTAAATTTGCAAAATATGGCTGAAATTGTGTTTTAGTGGGGGTTAAGTGAAATGAAATATGTCGTATCGCAACAAAACATCGTTATTTTTTTGGAAATTTATAATAAATATATTAAAAGCATTTTTTTCATAATATGGCGAACATTTTTAGAAAATAGAAAAAATTAGACTTTTCCGGGTGAATCAGTAATTTTATGCCTAATTAGCAGTTGACCTGGAATGGTAAACATAATTTGCTTGTAAAATATAAAACTGATGATAATTTCACCCTCCAGTGACCACCCCTAAAAGCAACCATTCTGAACCATATAAGCAATTCAGAAAGACTGTAGCTTTGATAATTCAGGATTTAGAGCTATGGCGGTTATGACCGCCATGGTCATTTTACTCTAAAACAATTGAGATAACCTGTTTTGCATGAAATGCACACAAACTCCTTTACAGGGCCTTGACTAGTAAATATACCTGAGTTACACGGGCTGTTGATATCACAATTGTTTATCTCTTCACGCACTTGCAATAAATCACATCATTAGCAGGGGATGGGTTAACTTTGCAATTCCGGACTTGACTTGATATGTTCATATCAGAAGATGTCGGTATTGGAGAGGTACATATTAAGACATGTTTACATTTTCAATTGCTGCTGCCATCTTCTTCTTTTGATATATGTGAACGAGTAGATAAGTTATGGATTTTTCTGATAACAGCACCGATTTCATGTATTGAAATGCAACGCTCAATACCCTACACACAACTAGTAGCGTAGTAAAATTCAAGATAAATGGTACGATAATTTATTCAGCTTTAGAGAGATTACATGTTCTGACGTTTTGGGTTCATTACGAGAGCTAAATCCCAACAAGGCTACAGGACCCGATATTATACCTCCTATTGCTTAACGAAAGATAGCAGAAGAAGTCTCTACTATGCTTAATGCTAGCCTCCTCCGCAAGCATATCTTATGTAAATATTAGGCATTTATATTTCGCTTGGGTTAGCTGTGTCGGGGAAGGCGAGGAAAAAGTGGGAGAGATCAGCAATTTTTTTTCTCGCTCCCCGACAAAGCTAACCAAAGCCAATTATAAATGCCTAATATAAATACATAAGAGATGCCTGCGGAGGAGGCAAGCTTAATGCATTATACAATAAAGTAATCCGACATGGAGTGTGACCGTTGGACTGGAAACGGGATGAATGGATTTCAGTGCACAAAAAGGGCGATCGCCTTTCCAAAACCAATTAGAGCACCGGTTACCATACTGATAACCGTTGACAAAATTTTCCAGCATCTTCTTTGAAAGCAATTGAGTGAACTGACGGAAAAGATCTTTGACAACTTTAATTGGTAAAATACGGAAATATAGCCATGCCAAATTGCCATATTTTGTATTTCGCGCGGAAATTGAGTAACTAATTTAGTTACAAACTTCCAGCCGTAAGATTCCGGCTTTCTCTATCCTTGTTTTAAAGATCCCGGCTTTCTCATTCCCTGTTATAAAAATTTCGGCTCTTCCCATTCTTTGTTTTTAAGATTCCGGCTTTTCTCATTCCTTGATTTAAAGATTCCGGCTTTTCCCTTTCCTTGTTTTAAAGATTCTGGCTTTTCCTATTCCTTGTTTTATCGTCCCCCGTTCCCTTCCTCGATTCCCCGTAACTGGTTTTAAGGCTAGTTTCCACTCAGGAAAAATCTCCTTTGGATCGGAATGGACAGTAAAATTTCTTTTGTCGCTGAGTTCTCAGGCGGCGTTTATACAAAAGAAACTTTTCCGTCCCCTCCGATCCAAAGGAGAATTTTCCTGAGTGGAAACTAGCCTTTAAAGATAGCCCTTTTCCGCCCCTCCCTTGCATATAACTAACCGCTAATTAAAAATTTTTGCGCTGTCACATGACCAGCCTTAACCAGGGTTTTCGCCGCAGCGTGGGTCGTGGAGCGTAGGAAGAATAGCCTGGCCTGCGAAGTTGGAATATGTCAATGTACACACACACCCGAATTACGAAAATTGCACTTGTCAGCAAATCGTCACAAAGGTTTAGTAAAATGTCACGTACCCTCAATATTCCATTATGAATAGGAAAGTTTACTTGAACGAGATCCGCATGTCTTCGGTTATTTGATACAAAAATCAATTCATATGAAGAAACATTGGCGTTGAATTAAAATCGTATCATCATGCACATGGGATAGAAACTTCGTCATAATTGTTAAGTCGTTTTTTGGCTTCACCGAAAAAATAAGCCTGGAAAAATTTCGCATAAAACGATAGACAAAAACATGATTATCTTTAATTTAATTTCAAGATCAAAGAACGTTTTTTGGATCAATATTTAAATATAAGTTACGCTTGTGTTCCTTACAACGGAAACAAGACCACGTGAATGAAACAGCTCACAAATTTTATAAATCTAGCAACATCTATTGTTTGCTTTACTTTAGTTTATTGAAAGGTTCCTGTTACTGTTTCAGGAAAGTAGCGGTAGTATATTTACTTTGTTTTAGGCAGAAAATGGTTGTTTATAACAATTGAGTCTCATCATAGGTAAGTGAAGTTTCCTTCTCTTACAACAACAATAGGGCCATTATGGGATACCAGATATGGATACTGCAAATACACAACTTTACAAAAGAAGGTAAGAGTTTCCAGCTTCCCGCCTGCTTCAGGGTAGCGCAGAAAGAAATAGGAATTTTTTCCCCTACCACGGTTAGAACCAATATTTTACAAATAACTTAGTGAAATGCCACTCTGACAACTTTATGATGGTCTGGGACTTTTATTTGAACTGCCGTATGATCGTTTGCTGGTATCATGATTTCATTCTGCTGGGAAATACTCAATGAAAATGCCTCACTTTAGTCGTTGTCAAATTTGTATTTCAATTGACACATCTTGTTACAAACATACACATCAGGCCTCTGTGTTGGATGATGATGATATCATCGTCTTTGCATATTGCGATTCTAACTACAGAAGATATTTTGTCCTCGAGCAAATCTAATTTGTCTTCTGCTTTTACATTGTAATTCTCGTTCAATATCGTCAACAGGAATCCTTCACCAGTATGTTTTTAGCACGTAAACATTGTTATTGATATCAACAGAAAGGGCCATTAAAATATTGCCCGTAATTTCAGGTAATTCAATCCGTTTAATTTTTCCTTCCTCCTGGATAATCATGATTTTCTAATAAGGCGGAGTACGAGGGAAAGTAAGAACATCCCCTGACTTTTCACAGCATATGGAGAAGCTCTTTTTTTCATGAAGGGTCTGTTCGTTTGGAGGATGAGGCAATTCCTCTTTTATAGAATTTCTTGCTGAATTTTCGTGCCAGCTTATTATTGGATGAAAACTGCGAGTGGGAAGTTCAATCGTTGGCATGCAGGCGGACACTTCAAATGAACATTTATTACTGAATTTGCAAACATATTGAAACAAAACATAGTTGATTAACATAACCGACAGACGTTCTCCACCCGTTGAGTTTTACTCAACAACGATTTGACTCCATCGTTCAAAGACACTGAGAATATCTCTTGAATCAGTTGAATGGCTTGTAAGCTATGCAGCTTCTTCCAAAACGATAAACATTCGGTGATTGCGGTCTCAGGACAATCGAGATGTTCCACTATTTTTGAAACTATTCGTAGCTTCGCTGCAAAAATTCGATCTTCGATACTAAATGCCTCATTCCAGAAAGCAGTGGTTGCTGCCTTGCGCGCTTCCTCGAATCTTTTTCTCGCAGTTTCTAACTCTCTGTCCGAGTTGATTTTAAGCTTTTTCCTGGCTGGAGGAAGCTCTATTGCTTGGTTTAAGATACCAGACAGAATAACGCTCGAAAGTTCACCTGGTTCGTCCTGAGTTTCGCTCTCTTTCTGCTCAAGATTTGATTTATCGAGAGAAACACTGGTAACTCTACTCCTTCTAGAAAATTATAACTGGCGAGTGGAGTTGATCTAGAAAGGCCATCGATTTTAGACTTGATATCATTTAATCGCGTACGACAATCTTACGAATTTCGCCGTCTTTCAGTTTGTCTGCCGTCGAGGCTATGACCTTATTCCATAATAAACCAAGTGTTGAACTGAGTATACTTGTCACAATTAAAGTCGTATCGCGTTTCTTATTAACTGTACCCAAAAATTAAGGCTTTATTAAAAGCATCTGCTAAAAGGTGAGGAGGCAAAACATCATTTAGAACCGAAGCTTCTTGAAGCGATACGGAAAGCGTGCGTCGTGGTTTGTCTAGAACGTCGTGGCCTTTAACCTCTGGCTTGGACCGATGGCAGAAATTTGGTGGAGGAGAATTCGAGATTTGTTGTGACACTTGAAGATAATCTTGTTTAGGTGCTGACGTAGATAAACCAGGTGATTCGTCATCTAACAGGGAAATAGTTGGAATGGATTCCTTGTTTTCTGCACTTCGAACTCCGGAGCGCAAGAGTACATCGTCGGTAGGAATGTAAGCCATGAATGCTGCGATGTGCATCTTTCGTTCGTCTGATGACATGCCTTTCCAATCGGCATATGTTTTACGAAACATGTGGTAAGCTGGTGCTAGGACGTAAGGACCGTCATCATATATGGCTTTGACAACATTGCTAAATAAACGGATACTGCATGCTTTCAAGGCATCTAGGCAGTCTGAAAGTGTCGCGTCTCGATGACTACGACCCTCTGAATGCACGTGGGCGGATATTTCATCTTTTGACAAGACGTTTTGCCACTCAATTGGATTTTGGCTGTACACTCCGTCAATGGAAGCTTGCTTTCGAACGTTTTTAATCATTTTGTCCCTCATTTGCTTCTCTTTATGAGTTTCAAAATAATCCACGAACTGACTCGCGGGACGATTGCTGGTGTGTTCCTTTCTATTTAAGCCATTTTGATTTCAGTTGCAATAGCTTACGGTTGTAAATATGAGTACTTTCGCTTCCGTATCTTCTTCTTTGCACGTGGCACCACCGAAAATATCACTCAGGATAATTTTTTTTTGGATTGAAGGAAAATTTAACGACTGCAATTTTTTATCTACATTTGCTTGGGCATGCTCTTTGCCCAAAAGGTAAATGGTCTTTCCACTCGTTTCCTTAAGAATCCCGCTAGAAAGTGCTTCGTCTTCATCGTACCAAAAGCAAGGATGTTGGCAAGAGCCGGATTCCCTCTTTCCACTGCTTGCGAAAAATATGCGAAATCCTGCGCTGATTGATTTCGATGGATCAGAAATAGTCCTGGAAACCAGGGATTCCTTAAACTCTCTCTTCCAATTACTGACATCTGCTTGTAGGTCGTTTGTGTCACGAGATATTTGCAATGTTTAATGTAGTGTCACAAGCCAAAGGCGTAGTAAACCTGGGATTTGCTGATGAATGCTTGATTCTTGTCAAGCAAATCTGGGTCCATTTCGTCAGCAGTGGGTCTTTGCTCAAGGAGTTTAAGGATAACTTCCTGAATTTGATCGATACTAGATCTGGTTTTTGTTTCCCCGTACAAATAACGGTAATTATACAGCTGCTTGGTATCCCGAATAGTGGTTGACTGTAATGGAGAATCAAGTTAATTCAGATACTTCGATTTTTCGTCTTCAATAACCCTTGGGGCACGAACATCTGTATGAACCGTTTCTTTCACTTCTTTGTTGAGAGAGTGCTCTCTTGAAATAAAGGATTTGGAGTGCGGACGTGTTGTATTTCCATGCGCTGTTGCGACTACGAGGACGGCATTCCCGGTGTTAAAATAGTAATGCATGATAATCGTGGAACATTTCAAAGTATATGACTTCAAATTCTTTACACGACTATAAGATTCATTATATTCTGCTATTAGCATAATAAATATGACATATCTTGTAAATTCCGTCTGATACATTTTCATCGTATTCTTATGCGCTGCTCTTTTTCTAACTACAGCGTACAAGAGCTCCTTGCCTACGATCTGCCGAACCCAATTTCGAGCATCGCGGACGTCGCAGGTACCACCAACGATAATGCCATTGTCGTCTTTGTTCACCGAACCTCTGAACTGATAAAAAGTTCGCCTCTGTCCGTAACCTTAACTTCATAAAACCTAGTTTGCTATTTTTCTCATAGTACCCAAGTGTTTCATAAGTTTCGATATCAAACGGATGCTTTACTTTTGCAAGTTTTTGGCCGACAACGAAGGTTGAGGTTGTAGAAATGCTTGTTGGCTTGATTTCTGCCTTTCGGTCTGCAGGAATATCCTTTTTTAAACAGATCTGGAATATTTTTTTAATGTCAGGGCTGGAATGACTGTAAATTGGAAGCCTTTTATCACCCCTTAATGGACAAGATTAGGCAAATCAATGTCAAATGAGTAAGACGTATTATCATTTTCACTGTTCTCATGAGTTGACTGATTCGGGATCACTGGAAAATGTGATAATTTTCTTCGCTGTTTCCTCTTTTTATTGTTGGAAAAAAGATTTCATCGTCCTCCGTGAGATCCACAGTTTAGTTCTCTCGCGCTTTTTTCTTCTTTTCGTCGTTTCCCGATAAATTAGTCTTTCTTTTGGACATCTAGAAAAGCGGGTCATTTTTGTTATGTAAGTGCTCCTGTTTCTGCTTTTTTCTAGTCAGATGCCTTAAAACAGTTACGCATGCAGTTAAATATTAGTTTTGGATTTCATCTTGATTACTGATGATTGACATTCTTGCATGACCCTTACCATGACCAAATTAGTTAGTAGATAATAATACCTTGTCACTTGAAGTACACTAGCTCACCGGCTGATAATATTTTCATATTGTGTTCAACTCCATTCAATAATTGTTACGTATTATGCTAGCCTCATCGAGTAATTGTATAAAGTATTATAGGAAAAATTAAACCTTGAAATAACCTATTGGAATAAACTGTCCAAAATTAAAGGCGTGTGCATGTGAATCTAGAATTCTCCATTACAATTTACATAAACAACGTGTCATATATTAAGGTAATGTTTCGCGAATATTTCACTCAATTCAAAATAAAACATTTGCTAAAAAAGGATTTGGTGAGATCCTGAGGGGAATTCCCCTGTCTCCCGGTTCTCCCATTCCACTGTTCCCTGTTCCCCGGAAAAAGTCTTGTGCAGCCCTACTTCGATTACTGCTCGCCCCTGTGGGATACTTGTGGCATCTGCTCAGAGATTTCAATTTAGTTGCAAAGAGTTCAGTTTCGTGCAGCGAGGGTTTTAACAGTGCAAATTATGAACCTCTTGAAACTAGACGGTCTGGTGCTAAGTCAGTATTAATGTACAAGATACTTAATAACCATACTGCGCCCGCTCTTCGGGAGTCTTTCGTGAGAAGAGAAATAGGATCCAAGGCCGAATCGAGAATACCTTAAAAAAGTTTCAAATATAGCCGCGCTATGCTTTGGAATCGGCTCACAAACGAAGCAAAATCAGCTGAGTCGCTCGTTAGTTTAAATCAATTGTTGTTGCACACTGAAATGCGTCCTAGTTACCTGTGTGTGAAACCTATACTGTATTCTTATTACTGTCTTAATAATTAAACACGCCCCTCGTGGAAACCAGCCTAGAGTTGATGGGGCTGGCATGTTTCTTGCGATTTCCACGTTTTCATGCGATTTCCACTTCTGTTCGTGAGCTTTCGTTCGTGTTCATAATTTTTTGATTCCTGTTCACTCGTGTTCGTGATCTTTGGTTCGTGTTCATGATTTTTTGACTCGTGTTCATTCGTGTTCATAATTTTTTTATTCGTGTTCACTCGTGTTCGTGATCTTTGGTTCGTGTTCATGATTTTTTGACCCGTGTTCACTCGTGTTCATTCGTGTTGATGATTTTTTAACTGGTGTTCACAAGCGTTCATATTTCTTGAGTCGTATTCTGACTCGTGTCCACTGGTGTTCATTCGTGTTCACTCGCGTTCTGACTCGTGTGTTGTTTTTGAACAGATCATGGCAAGAATCGAACCTACGCTTTTGCGATGCCGGTGAAATGCCCTTGCCATTGAGAACGTATATTTGACTCATTTTTCCATCCACTGTTCCTGGCTTGAATTTGAAGTGTGTATTAATACCACTCGAAATTAAGACCTTTTAACCTATTTGATTCTTGATAATACAATCGCGTTCTTCCAACAGCTCCGTTTTAACCGTGTACTTAAGGGTAGACGGCTTGGTAAAGGAGACAATAAAACCTGACACGAGTGGGTCATTTTGGTATGACCAAAGCTGGTTCAGGATACTTAGAACATATCATCGTCGTCGTCATCATCATCTCTGCCTTTGTTTTCCTTCACATGTTCACATCGTTTAAAAACTTCTTAATAAGAAACTTTCTCTTATCAACGGCACCTTCTATTGCTTCTTCTTGGTCAAAATCATCATTTGTAATAAACATATTTTCTTATGTACCGGATCTTTCTTCAGTTGTCTCATCCACAAATGGCGCTTTAAATAGATATTTTCTAATTCTTCCTGGAGTCTAGCATGGCATTGAAGTAAGCTTTCTTTTTAGCATAGTGCTCATCAAAACCACTGTTTATAAGGCTTTCTTTCATTTCCTCGAATACTGTGTTACTTCTATGTTATGCTTCTTCTATTAACGACATCCAGGGATCCAATTCTTCTTCACATTCTGAGTCCGTTGTCGTCGAACTTCCAGATTGCTGAGTGGAAGTGGTCGAGACATCATCTTGGAAATCACTTTCTTGACTGTCCGAGTCTGTTTGAGACATGTTTCTTTCTTGTTCTCGTAGTAGGCAATCTCCCGTTCGGGTCTGCGCTGATTGTACTGCGGCTGAAATATCTTCTGCAAAATTGGCAGCTCATCCCCTTAGCACTAGAAGTGTGTAAATGCCTTGTTATCGAGCAGCAACGCAGTTTTATGAGCAGATGTCTGCTCATGTGTAGTTATGAGGATGTGCTAATCTGCTCAACGGTACTTTTTCCTAGTCCAGTACATTCACACAAACTAAAATGTTAGCAATCCCTTATGTACTTTCTTCGTTTCCCCCTAGATAGAGGTTGTTCGTTTGCAGTGCTTAGGTAAACATTAAAGTTTCTCTCCATCTCTTCTTGATAATAAATTTCTCTCCATCGCGCTCTAATAAATTTTCCAGACACTCCTCCATATCGAATTCCTTTGGTTCTTTACTCTGTCGAGGTACACATATTCCTTTCTTACTCCACTTTAACCATCTTTGCGTTCCTCTGTGCCCATATCGTGTACTTGGTCGAGATGATTGCTAACCTTGCTAAATTTGTACTCCACAGCTAAACACAGGACAGCTCCTACGAGTGCGACGCATATTTAGATGATTGCTCAACAAATTCCTAATAATAATTGGCTCATTTTTTTCGTAAGTCAGGTATTTTATTAGGCCCGTTTGGGCCCTATATGGCCTTATATGGCACTATTAGGCCCGATGGCCCGATTGCTGCATGACTAGGCGTCCTAACCCGGACAAGTCCGGGCTTTTCAATGCAAACTCTTGCTTACGGAAGAAAAAGTCAAACGATCTAAACAAGAAAACAGTGTAGTGCCCGGACAATATGTTTAAAATATT
>NW_021163782.1:0-23944 GCF_004324835.1 Dendronephthya gigantea | reverse complement strand
TGGATGACGCTTTGCACGCTTCGCACGCACAATCCTTCACCATTGCGCGATATCTTCGGTAGTGCTCGGCCCTTATCTCGTCTTCCATCGCGTCGCAGCCGGCCGTTATAGTGACCTTTCGACCGTCCGACTTGGTTTGCCGAACAAATTCTCGCACCAGGTTGCCAATGCAGTGTTGAATGCAATTGCTCACGCCGTTCGGGATTGCCGTTAGCGTGAGAATTTTTTGCACCGGCGTTCTGCTTTTCTCGGAATTCATCTCCTCCCACGTGGATTGCAACGCCGCCACCAAGCCAGCGTCGAGAATCTTCCAGTCGTTCATGGCCCCCCAAAATAGTTCTAATTCTACATGATTTGGGGGCTCGTCTTTCTCGCCGGCCGCCGCGAGCTTTTGCATCATTTGCACTCGCTTTGCTCCCGTGTTGGCTTTCGCAGCCTGGGCGCAGAGAGGTTTTCTTTTCTCCGGCTGCTCGAGACGCGCTTTTTTAGGTGGCCGGGGTGCCGTTTGCGGTGGTGTCATCGGTGCTGGTGGAATTGCTGGTGCTGTCATGGTGGTGCTCTCCGCCGACTTCGGGAGCAATGCTCGTTTCGTTCCCTCTGCTACACCTGTGGTGCTTGAGCCGGCTGATTTTCGCTTACGGCCGAGGAACGCGTCGCTGGTGCGCGTTCTCTCCTGCCGTTTCGTCACGTTTCTCGCCCTAAACACGCCCGGAGAACCCTTGCCAAGGCCTTTCTTGCTCTTTGGAGGATCGTCGTCAGGTCGATGAGACGTTTCACCGGATCCCTCCGTCGACGAAACTGTTGGAATTTTCGGGGCGTTTCTCGCCAACTCTTTGTCCATCTGCCTCTGACCGAACAGGCCTGAAAGACACAAAGTAGAACGGAAAATTTAGCAATCGACCGAGCGCTATATTTCTTCAACGCTCGTTTTCTCGCTCGCACCTTTTCCCCTCGCGAAAAGTGACACGTAAAATGTCTGGCACGCGTCGACAACCGCTTGCAGCGTCTCTCCGTCTTCCTCCGGGTCCAAGTTGTTGATCTGCCTCTTTATCGATTTGAAAATATTCTCCACGTAACCCTTGCACTTGTTCATCCTTTTTGCGCTTCGCCTGTAAAGTATATTCGAACGCTCGTCGCTCGCTGCATTTATACTCGCGTAATGACGTAATGGCTCGGTCTATTTTTACCGGGGAATTTACCGTAATTACGTCATTTAACAGAGAAGATACGAAAATAGAAATGATGTTTTATTTGTGCCAAAATTATTTATGCACGCTCTCAACTTGTGCTAAAATAAATCAACTGTATCTCTAGAGACACGGGATTGCGATAATGTGATGTATAAATCGAGAACAACACGGCCGGTTTTTCATTCATTTTATTAGTCTAAATAATAAATAATATATATAACCAGGGGGGGTTCAGCAGATTCATGCGGAGGTTTTCGGGCTACGCAACAGTGCGACGATGTATTGCTTAGATTCCTGACAACATTTATATCAACATTTATGCAATTGATGTCGCTTGATCTCGATTCCTTTATAGATCTACTACGGCCGTTGTTGGACTGATGAGCTCAACGAGCGACAAAAACGAAAATGTCGAAATTTCAACGAACACAGTCGTCGAAGCAAAGACGTCGTCAATGAATATTGCATTGTGAATTGCTCCTTGTAACTGGAGTTATCCCATTTCCGAAAGTCATCTCCTGATTGGTCTTTCTACTTCCACAGCTGAGCTGCGGAAGTAGGAAGACCAATGGAATTGCTTCGCTACTGATCTATCACATTCTGAACACGCTGTTGATAATCGCTTCATTGTTGCTTCAACGCGATGCAACGAAAGAATTACTTAATCCACACCCTGTATCGCATCGTAAGCATGCTTGGTATTGGATAGTAAATTAGTAAATCCACGGATTCCATTTTACCTAGCGTCGAAAATATCTGAATGTATTTTTCCCATTGTTTATTTTGTACAATACATAATTTACATATGCACAACATTTAAATATGTTTCGGCGATCGGGGGGGGGGGAATTGAATTCCGGAATTGAAACAAACAACAAGCATGCATGGGTATTAAATGCTTTGGAAAATCCTCTCTAAATTTTACGAATTGATCATAAATGGCACGTTTTCTACCCTCGGAAATAATGAAATGATGATCGTGGGCAAATCTACACTACGGTACGTCAATTCATTCATGATTCGGACCTCTTTGTTATCACGAATTCTAGCTTTCAGATCTCAATGTTCACTGAGATATGATATCATCTCAGCCCAGCAATGTAACAGAAGAATTTAACCTTTGCACCCAAGGCCCCCAGCCAGAGGTCACTCATTCGAGCAGAGCTCTGCCATAATTAACAAGCCCATTGAATCATTGCATGTGCTTAGTTGTTGCATAGAATATCCATCCTGCATGCGCACACAGAATGTTCACTGAGATATGATATCATCTCAGCCCAGCAATGTAACAGAAGAATTTAACCTTTGCACCCAGAGCCCCAAGCCCCCCAGCCAGAGGTCACTCATTCGAGCAGAGCTCTGCCATAATTAACAAGCCCATTGAATCATTGCATGTGCTTAGTTGTTGCATAGAATATCCATCCTGCATGCGCACACAGAATGTTCACTGAGATATGATATCATCTCAGCCCAGCAATGTAACAGAAGAATTTAACCTTTGCACCCAGAGCCCCAAGCCCCCCAGCCAGAGGTCACTCATTCGAGCAGAGCTCTGCCATAATTAACAAAGCCCATTGAATCATTGCATGTGCTTAGTTGTTGCATAGAGTATCCATCCTGCATGCGCACACAGAATGTTCACTGAGATATGATATCATCTCAGCCCAGCAATGTAACAGAAGAATTTAACCTTTGCACCCAGAGCCCCAAGCCCCCCAGCCAGAGGTCACTCATTCGAGCAGAGCTCTGCCATAATTAACAAAGCCCATTGAATCATTGCATGTGCTTAGTTGTTGCATAGAGTATCCATCCTGCATGCGCACACAGAATGTTCACTGAGATATGATATCATCTCAGCCCAGCAATGTAACAGAAGAATTTAACCTTTGCACCCAGAGCCCCAAGCCCCCCAGCCAGAGGTCACTCATTCGAGCAGAGCTCTGCCATAATTAACAAAGCCCATTGAATCATTGCATGTGCTTAGTTGTTGCATAGAGTATCCATCCTGCATGCGCACACAGAATGTTCACTGAGATATGATATCATCTCAGCCCAGCAATGTAACAGAAGAATTTAACCTTTGCACCCAGAGCCCCAAGCCCCCCAGCCAGAGGTCACTCATTCGAGCAGAGCTCTGCCATAATTAACAAAGCCCATTGAATCATTGCATGTGCTTAGTTGTTGCATAGAGTATCCATCCTGCATGCGCACACAGAATGTTCACTGAGATATGATATCATCTCAGCCCAGCAATGTAACAGAAGAATTTAACCTTTGCACCCAGAGCCCCAAGCCCCCCAGCCAGAGGTCACTCATTCGAGCAGAGCTCTGCCATAATTAACAAGCCCATTGAATCATTGCATGTGCTTAGTTGTTGCATAGAATATCCATCCTGCATGCGCACACAGAATGTTCACTGAGATATGATATCATCTCAGCCCAGCAATGTAACAGAAGAATTTAACCTTTGCACCCAGAGCCCCAAGCCCCCCAGCCAGAGGTCACTCATTCGAGCAGAGCTCTGCCATAATTAACAAAGCCCATTGAATCATTGCATGTGCTTAGTTGTTGCATAGAGTATCCATCCTGCATGCGCACACAGAATGTTCACTGAGATATGATATCATCTCAGCCCAGCAATGTAACAGAAGAATTTAACCTTTGCACCCAGAGCCCCAAGCCCCCCAGCCAGAGGTCACTCATTCGAGCAGAGCTCTGCCATAATTAACAAGCCCATTGAATCATTGCATGTGCTTAGTTGTTGCATAGAATATCCATCCTGCATGCGCACACAGAATGTTCACTGAGATATGATATCATCTCAGCCCAGCAATGTAACAGAAGAATTTAACCTTTGCACCCAGAGCCCCAAGCCCCCCAGCCAGAGGTCACTCATTCGAGAAGACAGGCCCATTGCATTGCATGCTGGCACATGTAAATCTGGCTATTATATTTGCAATCATAAACCGATCTAGAGACCTACTAGAAACCTTATGCATGAGGCTTTTTAATCTATGTATATTAATTATGTATTTTTGAGGTAAATCTGACAGATAATCAATTTTGAGTATTTTTTGTAATTGAATGTTGTTAAGCTCATATGGTTTAATACGTTTAATATTTGTCAATCACTTCTCGCTTTTGAATGGGGAACTGCTGTCATTAACAAGTGCTTCTATTGTGTCTTTCCGCCAGGAAGAAAAAGTCACCTCTTTGTCTGAGGAACGCCAGTTCCTGTGCCTTATCTCTCACCATGTCCAATTAGCTAATTCATTAGTGCGGCATTGCGCTAATCTCAAAGTGCCGCGTTTCCTGAATTTAGGAGGCGATGTCCATTAGTAACTCCAAGAAGAAAGAAGGCGTGCCTATCTGTGTTGTATACGTAAATGGTTTGTCGATTATCTTTCATTTTCACTTGAAAGTCATGAAAGAAGCATCTTCAAGGATCATCATTATTATCATCATGAGCCAGGTATACTTATTGTATTTATACGGACTTTATACGGACTATATTTATACCGTTTTTATACCGTATATTTATACTGTATTCATACGGACTATATTTATATCGTTTTTATATACCTCCATCCCAGTGATAATCTATTCCGTGTCTTATCAGAATTTCCATTTGTTAGCGCGCTCTGAATTTGAGTAAATTATAGCGGAGGTTTTTTAATTTTGTGTCTTACAAGAGTGCTTTTTTTTTCAGGTGAACCATACGCCTGCCTGGAAATCAACGAAACACGTATTCATGCAAAACTGAGAATAATCAGGCTCGATATATTGTAAGTTTGTTTCTTGTTACATACCAATTTTATTTGAGTGTTATGATATTAAACGCATGTAGGGTTAGTAATTGTTAAGGAAAGGTTATTTATTTGGGAAAAGCCCTTAATTTGTCGGCACGCCATATGCATTTTTAGCACGCCTGTATGCCACTGAAGGGTTATTAGCTTTACGAAAAGGTTATGGATCTTGGCAAGATTTAGTTTTTAGGTTAGTTAAAATGCTAGGGTTATGATTTTTAACCCAGGTTAGTAATTTTGAAGGAAGGGTTATATATTTGGAAAAAGTCCTTTATTTCCAGCACACCATTTTAGCATGCACGCATACCTGTCTGCCAGACCTGTTTGCGCATGTAAGGTTATGAACCAATGTTACTAATTTTACGAAAGGTTATGGACTTTTTTAAAATTAGCTTGAATTCCAGGGTTAGGGTTAAAGAACATGTCAGTGTTATTAATGAAAATTTATTTATTTTTAGTCTGGATTTTACAAAAATGGAATCTTTAGCTCACATCAAACGAGACAATCAGACTTATCACTGCTTCATAGACGTGTGCGAAAAGATCTTCACAGACACTCCAAAAAGCACCGTTAGAAACTGGCTAAAGTCCCTAAACATCTCGACAACACCCTGTGCCACTTTGGAAGAGAGAATTCACTTTCGTCGACGGAATGCTTCTTTGGGTGCCACGTTTAGCCTTATTCGAGATGAAGACGTGACCCGTTTGATTGCATATCGCAGTGAAGGTGCGAGGAAGCGAGCCAGACATTCTCACAGTAGTTCTGCCACAATCCTCGACGCTGGTGATGTCCCCAGTCCGAGCCTCGCGACCACAGACAATCCAATTGTCAGACATTCTCACAGTAGTTCTGCCACAATCCTCGACGCTGCTGATGTCAAAAGTCCGAGCCTCGCGACCACAGACAATCCAATTGTGTCTTACAATCTCAGCGGCGAGTCAGACAGCGATGCACAAGAACCGCCTGTAGAAAAGAAATTTAAAGATGAAACGACGTCGCCTAAAAGAAATACGTATAGCATCCCATTAGACAGCGCGCCTGAAAGATTGAGAATGAGGTAAAAGACTTGCGCCATTTCTACCTAAAAGCATTGAACTATAATCGTCCTGGGCCGGCGTTTTCAAAAACGACCGTCGACAAAATGGTTGAAAGAGCCATGAGCTTTATGTACTTCTGCTTGAACGTGAAAAACATTGCCATGTTAACCTTAGATCTATTTAACAATATCGAACTCTATACTAGTTACGTAGAATATTTAAAAGGGACCCGAAATCTTAAACCCTCAACTATAGTTGCGCATCTTATAATCGGTATAAACGTTTGAAATTTAATTTGGCAAACTTTCAACCGAATTCGCCCGACTCGGAGAATGCATCGCGAACCATTTCAGCTTTACAATCATTTCAGCGACACTTTCAGCACGAAAGCAGCATGATATCCAAACTTCATAAGGAGGGTTTTACGAGCAAGGCAACTCAGCAGTTTTATTTCGCGCACGTTTTAGAAACTCTTCGTAACATACGCGATAAGTATTTGGAAACGCATGGCTTGGAAAAAAGTAGGCACTTGCATGATTTTGTACTCTTGGCAACTTACTTAAGAGCCATTCCTGGCAGGTCGAAAGAATTACGGACCATGAAATTGCATATCGAAGCGGACTGCGGAACTTTCGATTTCACTTCGGTGGATGGCGGTAATTTTATCGTATTTCAAGAGGGCAATAGCGTTGTAATCGTGCAATTTGATTTCAAAACATCAAAAAGTATTGGGCCGACCAGAATCGATGTTTCCGATGACGAAGATCTGGTGTATTACTTGCAATTATATACTAAGGCAAGGCCATCTTTACTGCTCGGCAAGTCGCATGATTTCTTCTTTCTCAACAAGCGAGGCGCGCCTTTTGATAGCAGCAGTTCAATTGCGAGGTACATTGGCGATATTTTCATGCGCGAGGTTTCCATTCGAGCGAGCACTAATGCGTTAAGGCATGCTATCATCACATATTTCAGCACTTTGGACGACTCCAAAGATATAAATGTTAGAAAAAGTCTTGCGCTTTTAATGAAGCATTCGGTCCGATATCAGGAAAGCACGTATAACGATTTAACACACCACGAGAAAACGCAAAAAGGCCGAGAAGTTATCAGGGAAAAAATTGCGTCAAATATCTTCGGTGAAGCGGATTTTATTGCATTGCCTGACGAAAGCGATTGCCAAAATGATTCCGGGGACGAATTGTTACCAGCTGTCGGTGACATTGTAGCACTGCTTGATCCCGGTAAATACGTAGGCTTAGCAACGAGGTCGCTGATTGGTTCTTATCTGCATTCTTTCATCGCAACTCACCGCATGTATTAGCCCCGCATGTATTAGCCAATAGCCTTCTGTTTTTCAGAAGCTTATTAATTTCCGTTTCTTCGCCACTGTATGCCATGTGACATTTGCAGCGAATTGCAAATTTATACAGTAAAATATCTTGGGGATTTTGCGTCGTTATTCTGTTTACTTCGATTGGATTTTTGCGTTCTTGTCTTGAGAATTCTCTGCGTTGTTCAATTAAATTTTGTCATTCGAGGAAAGGCATAGATCTGAACAAAGGTAAGAAGCGTGTATAGTTTGTTTTGCGATAAAATATACTTCAGGCAATGGTGTTATTAAATTGTTGTTATGAACAGTATCAATTCAGATGGTTTCAATATTTACGTACAGGTTTGACAAAGCTCGGAGTATTTGTGGTCTTAGCCAAGCATGGCATCTGGTTCAACGGTAAAGCGAGTCTTTTATATATAAATTCGTTTGATAAATATGCCATCTTTAAGGATTGGGTGTGAATAACGCTATTGTATATAGTATAAATGTTTTAATGATGAAGTCATTTGTAAAATGCAAATTTTTATGATGTGATCAGATGTATCATTTATGGTATAATGTTGATTATATTATTATTAGTTTATATAATCACAGAATCACTAATAGCAAGACCTAGGCACCTTTGGCCAAGGTTTCGTGTTCAGGCATTCAGCCAATTGGGTTGCAGGCCTTATTTTCGTAACGATTGACCTTTGAATCTATTGGTTAACGAACAAACAACAGCGGATTGCCTGAACACGAAACCTTGGCCAAAGCAAGCATACCTTATGTGCGGGCCCCCTAGGGCGACGCTGAATAGGTATGCGCAGGAGACTAGAGGTTAATGGGTTAACCAAAAATATGACAATATCTCTAGTTAACCCATTAGGCCGCGATTGGTTACGGATTTTATCTTAGTAACTAATTATGCATACAATTATGCATACCATAAATTTAAAGAATGTCCCTTGTATGCCGGTGGCCATAAAATTACAAATTACTAGCATGACATTATGGCTGATTAGTGATTAAATGCGTCAAGCAATGGGTACATTTAATCACTAATCGACCTGAATGTTTACAGGAACACATGCCACAATTATTACAGTACTTACAGGAACATGCCACAATTCACTGCAGGAGACTTAGAGGAACTTGTCAGAACTTGTACTGTACAATTAGAGTTGGGAATGATTAAAATATATTTATATTTTCATAAACTTTTAGGATGAATCAGTTGTCTTACCTAAATGGACAAATCGTGGCACTGCCAGTTGTCCCAAATGTGGCCATAAGTACATGACAGCACGGAAACCAAAATTATGTGAGGGATGCCACTTTGAAATAGGAGGTTCATATGTGCCTAAGCCAAAACTGAACATTCCAGACTGTGTCATTGTTTACAAAGAAGGTGATACTTCTTAGGCAGTTGCGATATAGAAAAAAATCGATATATCGATATCGGAATAAAAATATCGATAATATCGACTATATCGAATTATGCAAATGAGAAAACGTAATTTAGTCAACTTGCATGTATACGCATCACAAACAGTTAAAAAGAAGTGCATGAAACCAGTCATGGTACGTCTCGAAGATTTATTTATTATTTTATTAACAACGGTTTATGCGTTTATGAAAGATATTATTTACAAGCCTAATGGTTTCACACTACAATTAAATATATATATGTTTATAAATTTTCTGCGAGAAACACTAACATGTTTGCCTGGCTTGGCTTGAGGTTTACTCGCTTCGCCGTAACTATTTGTCCCGCTTTACTAAAAAGTCTTTCAGTTGGAGCACTGCTCGCGGGAATCGCCAGATATCGTCGGACATACTGCGACAGGAGAGGAAAATCATTCTCGTGGAATTTCCACCACTGGAGTGGGTCGTCATCTCCATCGATCGTCGGAAATTGCAAATATCGGGCAATTTCGTTTGCCACGCGATCTCGTGGTGACTGGGCTGGCGACGGAGATTGTTTGATCTTCTTCATACTTGTGAGAGAGCCAAGGGTCTTCTTAGCTTTCTTATACTTGGCGGTGGCTGGTTACTGTGTTCCTCTACGGTCTCTTTAGGCATCTTGAGAAAAACTGCGTCTTTTAGAAGGGTCTCTTTGACTGCATCTAACTCGCACACAGTTTCAATGTCACAACCTTCGGCTTCAGGTTCTTCGTTGTCCGGGAAGAAATCACTCTGACAATAACAATATAGATTATAGCGCTATTAAAATTTTCTGTTTTTACCCCGCTAATTCAATTATCTACAAAGTTAAGTGACAAACTGTCAAAGCTTAAAATAACCTTGCAATTTATACTTTTAATTAGTATCCTTTGAAAGTTGAAACAATTACCTTGTATCTGGGATCAAGAAAGCAAGTGACATTCATTAGCTGTTGCTTTTCGTCACTCGCATATTTGTCTTCAAGGTATTTCATGATGTTCTTCTTTATACTGGCAGTAAGTGGAAGATCTTTTTCTCCAACTGCAAGCTCTTCGTGTTTCAGTCGATACAGGACGGGCTTCAGGGCAGAAATGGTTACGTACTTGCTTGCGCACATTATATCAGTAAATTGAGCAAGTGGAGAAAGAGCAGCATCGACTGCTTCTAAAACTTCTATATCTTGCCATTTTGGAACCAGATGTGCCGTATCCTTGTCCTCGTTCAACACCCTACGCAGTGCTTTTTTACTTTTCAAAAACTTGCTGATCATTCGGTGAGTTGAGCCCCAACGCGTTGCACACTCCTAGAATTAAAATAGAAAAACAAAAACATGTATGTTTAAATCATTTAGTTTTATTATAAAAATGTCGAATAGTGCATGTGTACACAAACCGATGCAAGCTTGACAGGCTTAACTCCTGGTTCTTCTTGAATTTGGGCCTCTGCAAAAGCCTTCTGCCTTTTCCAGCTCATATTAAAGGCGGCCACCGTCTTCCTGCAAACACCGAGTGCACGTGATGTATTCTTCTCGTTTGCGAGGGAATTAGTTATTGCCAAATGCAAGTTGTGGCCGAAACAAGTTATATTGCGCCAGTTCTTTTCCCGGCATGCCTTCAAAACGTTGGCTGCGTTGTCGGTTGTAATGGCTGATAACTTTTTCGGATCCAGTTCCCAGTGTTTCATGACGTCTTCCATACATTCACCCAGCTCGGTTGCTGTGTGATCTTGAGGCACGAATTTTGTTCCAAGACAGCGACTAACAAGTTTCCACTGGTCGTCAATCCAATGAGCAGTAAATCCCATATAAGGTATCATCCCACGCGAAGACCACATATCCGTCGTGGCTGCGTAAAATTCAATGTTTCTCAGGGAATTAAGCACATTTTCTCGCGTAGCGTCGTAGAGTTTAGCTATACGTTGCCTCGAAAAAGTTGACTTCGATGGAATTTGGTAACGCGGCTCTAAAACGTTGAGCAGCTGATGGAATCCGGGACGAGTAACTGCGTTGAGTGGGACACTATCTTTGGCTAGGTAATAAGCTATCGCGTCAGTGATCTCTTCTGTCCGTTTTTGGCCTGGCTGAAGAGGCGCTCTTTTTTCCATTGCTTCGATGATGCTAGGTTGAGAAGAGGATGTCTGGTATTTCTGTGCAGCAGTTGAAGGAAAGGATTCGGTCGCTGGCGCGGTTCGTTTCCTCGCTACATTCAGAGTCGTATACACCATGAGATGGTTTGTTTTTAAATGCGACATTAGATTTGTTGTGTTTCCGGCTTTCGTTTTCACCTTCTTCTTACATAGCTGACATGTTGGGACATCATCTTCATTACTTTTCTTAAAGTAATTCCAAACAGGACTTCTTTGAATAGACATTATTACTTCTCTTTGCAACAGAATAACGAGTAAGTTTGAAACTTTGAATGAGCCGTGTTATTTTGATACCTTGTTTTTAAACCCGCGTCGATACGCGTCATTAACATTGTTATTCAAATTATCGCGAATTCCATCTCTATGAGTCATCACAAAACTATTGTTTTCAAGCGTTCAATGCCGCTGCTTGATGATCTTCAGTGATCACAGTTTCTTTCAAAACAATAATGGCCGAATAATCGGAGATTAAGTTGTTTGGTTACAACTTTCGATATTTTCGATATACGAAAATTCGAATATCGAATATCGATATTTTTGATATATCGATATTTATCGAAAATATCGATATATCGCAACTGCCTAATACTTCTCTGTATTCAGTAAACAGCAGCACGAGGGATGATCGGTGCTTGGTTTTGATGCAAGGAACAAATTGCCTTTGTTACCATGAGACATGTAAACAACAACGAGCAATCCACCTAAGTTCTTCAGGAAGGCCGTTCAGCTGTAAACATAGTGAAAAGATTGACAGTAAACCACAAGAACCTTTCGAAAAGTATTTTTTAAGTGATGAATCCATCAGAACCTATCCAGCTGACAATGGCACTCAAGAAACTATATTCTCCCTAATGAAAAAATTGTCAGCATCACAAGCTGTTGCCATGAAAGTGTCTGACAAAAATTTTGTTGTCTATGGAAAAGCATCAACATCAACTCCAATATGCTATACACATGTTCAATTCAACAAGGTACAGTAGGATTTGATTTCACATCTGATCTTTATATCAGATAAAGATCGGCTGCTTATGTTTTATCTAGTACGTAGTATATATACACATTTGGAGTTGCAGATACCTGTAGCTGTTACGGTTATTGGTTGGTCATACTGTACATTTTCGAGTAATGCTGCTGACCACCCTAGTCTAATAACCTACATAAACTCACCTACTGTACTTAATGCAAAGGGTACCATTTATAAATCAAATTAAATATACATGTGAATTTGTGGCTACTGTAATCTGCTATTGTCCACCTGTAATTTTTTGTCAGGGCAACTACATCTGCTCCTCCAAAGACTGCAAAAGTCATGGTGGCAACACAAAACAGTTGAAATCGAAGAGGATCTGCCTACATGTACATGTTTTGTTGTGTGTGTTGAGGGAACATGTTAGACCAACAGCAGTCCCAACTCCAACCTCCCCAGAAGAAATTGCTGAACCTCGAACCAGCTCAGTTTGTCGGCAAAGAACTGTGGATTTGATGGCTCGTTGTTCTCTACCATACCCAGTGCCGAACAAATTTATCATCAAGTGCAGAAACATTGATGCCTGGAGTACTGCAGGGATAGAAGATAAATCATGGCCATCTTCATTTATACCTCCACAAGAATCATGTGAAATGTGTGGGACTCAACTGAGCTTACCTAAAATGAAGCCAGGCTCAGATGGTAAAGCTTTTCTCATGACACATCAACATATGTTTCATGTGGTGGAGGTGTTGGTGAAATTCTGCAAGAATCCAGAATGCCAAGCAATGCATAGAGTGTGGCCTTTGAGTGATGGTGAGTATCAGTAAATTCACACCTTATTTTAGTAAGACCCAGGATTGGCTCCCTGTGCCCTAATGCCAGCATAAATCATGCCAAACTCTCTTTTAAAACCAAACAGTTCAATTTTTTGAAATAATTTTTTTTACAAAGCATTTCTTTAGTAAAACCACACCCAAAACGCCTCAAGAATATATAATTTTTCGACCATGATAATATAATGTAGTAATATTAGGCCATCGTTATGATGAAATGTTGGTAGAAATTCTCTTGAAGTTCTTTTATAAAATTAAACAGCCACCACATTTGTTTTGGATATACAGTTGAATTCGTGAACTCCTCTAAATGTGTGACAAATAAGACCTTTTTGTCGATGATTTTAGTGAAAAATTCAACTGGAACCTGTTGTAGTTCACAAGAAATGTCTCAGATATTCCGTTCATGTCTTTTTTTATTGTCATTTTGTGGCATTCCGAGCGGGACCCTACTATCAGTATCCCCTGACCAGATAAAGCAGCCCAAATTGCCTTATTTAAAAGATCTTTCAAAATGCATGATATATGAAGTCCCTTTACAGCTTTTCCATATCTTGCTTAGTTTTCGAAATATTTCAACGTAAAATAGCAATAGCGTGCAGTCCGCCATCTTGACGCAATTAACCAAATTAAAATGACATCACAACTGGGATAAATCTGTTAAAACTTCTCAAAATGTGACTGAATTTAATTGAAAGGTTTCATAAAATGTTCCAAGTTTATTGCATGATGTATTTCATACATTCCAGGTCTTTTTAATATTAATGACAAGGTCTTGCTTGCATTGGAGATTTTGGTGGAATGGAGAGAGCTGTTCAAGAGAGGAGTGCCAGTCAAAGTATTTGTTGAAAGTACAATCAGATCATGGTGCGCGACGACATGTTCTAATGTAAGAAAACCACAAACACTACATGTGTTTTAAAACATGAGTGTATGTGTTTTGTGTGTGTATGCATATGTGTCTTATAATACTGTATGTCACTTTACGTATGCTCACTACAAATAACAGACTGAAGCCTCTTTACACCAAATACATTTTAGAATCAGACATTATTTCTCTTTGAGGATGTCATTCCGTCAAGCGGTCAACAAAGGTACTTGGTGGAGCTACTGTACAATGGGTTTTACTGTTTCGAGGCTATCACAGAAAGATCATTAGATGACGTTATCTGTGGTGTCTGTGGAGTTGCAGGAGAGGTATATTGCGGCGATGGAAATGAAAAGAACTGCTGTGATCTGAGTTGTGTAAGTGTATAAATTTAAAACTATGTTGGCCCAACTAATTAACCTGTCAGATACCCATAAATTTATTATGTAAAGACTTTTTCTTAGGTTAACTTCAATAATTCCTCCTCAAATAATGAGTGTGAGCCTGTTTCTTTGGAAGACTTCCTGATGAGAATAAAAAAATACTGGGTGGAGAAAACCACATACACAAAAACAGAATTAGATGATGGTAAGGTCGATGCCGCAACAGTACCTCCTATCATTGCTCCATCCGCTAGAGCAGAGAAAGTGTATAACACGGAGATGCAGAAGAGGAGTGTGTTTTGAAGCCAAGAAAAGAAATAAACGGTGAGTACACGGTTTTATCTCAGAACATTTGTGATGGAAAGCCAACACACTCAATTAGTTATGTATTTTAGGTGACCCTGGAGTTTTACATGCACTGATGAAGTCGAAGAATCTTGACATGAACGATATCGATTCATGGAATGCTGATTCTCTCCGTGCCGTATGTCAGGCTTCTGGCATAAATGTTGCTGGCATGTCAAACGTAAGCAGAAAAATTTAAAATTTGGTAAAATGACTTTTATTAGCAGAACTTTGGTTAAAAATTCGCTGAGTAATGTCTAATGACAGATCTCGTTGATGTGTGCCTGGGGTATCTTGAAACCTAAAGAACTACTGTAGCATACCTAGGCCTATAACCGTTATAGGCGTAGGCCTATAACGGTTTTTAAGAAACAGAAGGGTTTTATTCGTTTTATGCACCGACCTGATAATTAAATCCGGTGTAGTTATATAATTTATATAAGTCTAGTTATATAATTTATTTATCTTTTAATCAAGGGTCTAATGGTTGCTGAGCTTCGATCGTTGTATGCAACATTGTTGGTTGGCATCTCTCCATGTCACGAATTCACAAAAGTTATCGGACATACTGGGGGATTCTATCATTTTGTTTGCCGCCATGGGGTATGAACGTTTTCTTTTCAGCTAAGTTCACACGATTACTAATGACATGTATTGATAATATTTCATTAATATTTGTTTGCACAGGCACACGTACTGCACATATATTGTATAAACTTGACGATTTTATTACATTTAAGACAACTGTTGGATCAAAGTTCTTGATGCTTCAAGAGTCTGTTCGGGATGCAGCAGACATATATCTTTCCCTGAAATACCCACCGTCGCTTTTCGTGAATGATACACCATGCACGTTTTCAAGGCATCTTGATATTCGAGCGCCGAATGTCACAAAATATCTTTGGGGAGATAACGTTGGATGTTTCGAACCACCAAGCTTAGACAAATGTCCATCCCAGGTATTGTCTTTTTTATTGGAACATTTCACCCCATTACATGTTTCTGAAAAATGACGGAGGCATTTTTCGAGGGATATGGGTAGTGATTCACTCTTGTCACTCACAGTGTTTAAATATCTAGGTTTTAACCATAATTGCGTCGAGAAATGTACAGTATGCATGACAAAATGCGGGAAAAGAAACCACCTGTTTTCAGAATATTGTGTGATGCAGATAGTCATAGAATAGTTTTAGTTTGTCTGCAATGTTTCGTGAAATCGCAGACATCATATCGAGAATTTTCCGTTATTTCACAAAAGAAATATCGGATGACCCTTGAATTTATCCTGTATTTTAACTGAAAATTACTTTGTTTTTAAGGTTAGCGTACCTCACCTTGTACCGCTGGAATTTCAATCTAGTAGAATGGGATATAAGGACGAGAAAGAGCTTCAAGAGTGGGAACACCCTGTGACTGGTCATACACATCGCTATGTTGTAGGGGATAGATTTCACTCCTCAACAAATCCCCACAAATCGCCTCTATGCAGATTTCATGACTTGAATTTATGTGAACAGAAGAATGCCATTAAAACGAGTTATCAGGAGAGCGAAAACAATAGAAAAAATTTTTTACGCCTTAGAAGCTCCACGATGCAAAAATTTTTGGTTCATTTTCATTACAATTACCTAATGGACTACTACCACAACGAGAAGATTGTGGAAGATCTAACCACCAAGATGCTCGGTCGTGTAAGAGAAGATGAAAAATTAGTCAGAGGCCCATACCATAAACTTGTTGTTGAAGAAAAATAAGGTGCGCCGCATATTATGTAATGTATAGCGTTTTAACGTTTCTGCCAAAGGTTATATGTCAGAGAGGAGCACACAATATGAACAAGTGGCAGTTTCATACATCTTAAAACTGCCAATTCTCTATTTCCGCTGTTTGGATCTCTTTCCCTTTATTTGTTCAGTACATTTTTCGCTGCAGAACCACTTCTGTCTTTTTGGCGGAATCTTCTCTAAATTCGTACATTTCCTGAAATATAAATAAAGATTATTATAAGTAATAGCATGGCATTACGGAAGGTCGATAAGTGATTAAATGTAACACAAAAGCCGAGAGAGCCTGAAATATAAATAAAGATTATTATAAGCTAATTACTATGGTACCTGTCAACACAGAATAAACATATAGGGAGTTAGAAATATACTTACAAATGATACCACTGACCGCAATTGTCACATTGTACCCAGTTTTCTCCAACGATTTCTTCGTCGTCTCCACAGGGACAGTCCTCTCGCCGCTGGATTTTTTTGTTTTCTGCGGATGAGAAAGATGTTATTTGCGTGTTATATTCACAGATTTTTCAATTATACTTAAAACTGCTAACGTATAAAATCCTAGCATGTATTATACCTTCAGTGCTATCGTTCATAACCCCAAATGCTCCTTGCGCGAATAGCAGTTTCCTCTTTGGGTTTACCTCACTATTACTCGGGATGGGTGTTTGATTAATACCTGTTTGATAAAAGGTGGAAATTGTCCTTACAAAAATTGTGCATGTGACGTTTAGGGAATCGAACTTTAACAACTCAGATTTTCTAAATCTGATACAATATTGGGTGCGGATCTCTCTAGACGATCTTTATGACGATCGTCTGAAAAATTTGCAACGATGGCTGTTAGAGTCGTGCCAATAGAAGCGTTCCGAAAAATGTTGAGCAGTTCATTTCCTAACTTTGACCAGTTCATTTCCTGACTTCCTCAACAATTTGGTCGAAGCTGAATGCTCTTAATTGCAGTCAGTACATGTGTGCAAGTTGCGATCACAATATTTATCAGTGTAACGACGTACCTGAACCTGATGCAGTATCTATCGCAGTATCTATCGTACGATCATGTGCTGTTGGCTCTTCACTTAATAACCGGCTTGCTCGTTCTACTGCTTTAACAGCCTATATTGCAAGAAAGTAATGATCTGGATTACCGAATGTTTATGAGGTACATGAATGTGCCAGATACAAATACATTACAACAGGCTACGAAACTGCAGCATGCAAAATCGAAATGAACTCTGAAGCGAAAAATATAGTTAAACCATTCGATGTTAAACTGGAAAACAAAATTTTGAAAATGTGGTTTATAACCGGAATAAATTCTTTCATTTGTCCACTTTAATTCATCCACCATGCACAGTTGCAAACAACACTAAATGTTTATTTAACTCTTGAATGACGGAATAGTTTTGGCCAAATTATACTCTGTCTATAAAGTCAGGCGATTTAGCTCGTCGTGCAGAGAGAGTACCTATCATTGACAAGAAAGGCAAAGAATTAAAACGATAAACTTTGTAAGTTTTCCATACCATGTCAAAAGCCTTTAACCGTTTCGGGGTGAATCTGTTGTACAATTTCTTTGATTCAGGTGACAAAAACTACAAAGTGAAACAAAAGATAGGTACGTACTTAAGAAATTATACTGATCGACTGGACACAGGACATATAGTATAATAGGTGTATATGTCATTTGCG
The DNA here is from genome assembly GCF_004324835.1 of Dendronephthya gigantea. Taxonomy (NCBI): domain Eukaryota; kingdom Metazoa; phylum Cnidaria; class Anthozoa; order Malacalcyonacea; family Nephtheidae; genus Dendronephthya; species Dendronephthya gigantea. The sequence continues at coordinate 6,132 of NW_021163782.1, read as the reverse complement.
CGGATCAGTCATTAGCATTCGACAACTTTCAGCTATTCAACATTTGTGTTACTCTGTAAGGTCACTTGATAGGTTCGTATTTTAATTTTTGCCTGAATGATTAGATTTTTGCAAAGTCCTTTTCAACGTCACTTTTATGGGGGAAAGCTTTGAGGCGGACTTGTGGCAAGACGGCAAGTCTACTGAATGACAAGAATAATCGTGCAAGTTCAGTGTTAGATTCCGGTATGCAATGTAGATGAAATACTGTTAAACAACTACAGTTTAGTGGACCAACGTTTGAAATAAATACCTAACTTATATTATTTGCAGATACTTACTTGTGAATAGTCTTGCGCATTTGACGGCGATGAAGGTACGTCGTCATTTGTATTGTGATATCCTTGCCTGATCCTATCACAATAATCTGCAAATGAGATCATCCATGAATAACTTTGTATTAAACTTTACACATAGGACTCTATACAATTGTTAATTAAATAAAAGGAAACATAATATTTTTAAAAAAATATGTTACTCCTTCAATACTATATCTACATGATTCTATATAGCATGTACGATAGCGATTTATAGATACGAGTCGAGAGAGAGACGTACCTGACACTTTTTCCACGATCTCTTGTTCTATGGAACGGACCGTGTCTGCCTCATCTTTCTCCAAATTTCTTTCCATGTCATCTCCGTGTTCTTCTTTGTTTGTCAGCGCTTCGATAAAGTCCACGTCTGGCTGCAGCTGACCGTTATTACCAGTAACTAGCATGCAAGTAAATAACAACGTTGTTGAAATGGCGATCTCAATAATATATTTTAAATCCCCAATTATGTACCTTTATCTTTTAGCCGAAAAACTACAATTATGCGTCATTTTAATTTAGTATCATTTCTGTAGTAGAGTTTACTGTAAATATCAGGATTAATTAGCCTTTCTCACAACGCCATTTTTGGGGTACTTTTTTGCCAATCCTGCGATTGTAGCACCGTGTAACGGCGACATTTTATAATCTTTTGCGTGTATGATTCTACAAAGTCATAGCCATTGGTATTTACTGAATTTTACTCAGTTTATAACGTCAACAACCATACTGAGTAACTCAAAGGGAAAAACTATCGGCGCTTCTTATATGTTATCAAAATGTCTTAAAATGTTCGTGAAAGAGAAAAATTACGCTTGCGTATGACAATAAGGAATCATGGTATATTGGTATGTTAAAACAATACTTACCAAAATTTACCCACTCGATAAAAAGAGGGTCCAATAACTTCTGTGGGATTTTGAACCCTTGTCCAGTTGTTACAAGCGTTGAATTCCTTTTAGAGCGCACGTCAGCGAGGTTTGCGTTGCTGCCTTTTGCGAAACAAATGCTTCTCTGTTCCCAGCCGTTTACTGTGGAACTCTGTATTTCTTGTTTTACTTCCTACAAGTACAGAGCGTTTGCACATGACGTCACAGCCCCCATTTTAGTGTTTCAATTGGAAAAAAAAATTAATTAGACTCTTTTGTCTGGAATACCAACATGGCTGCCATGGCTTTTATTGGGTTGGGCGCCGGAGAATGAGTGCAAACCTCATTTCAATGGTGCAAACACTCTTACATGAATCTATGCATAGTAAATCCGCCATTCTGAATTTATTACATGTAAAGTGCTGAGCAGAATATCCATTACAAATCCACATTTTGTGGCGCCAACTTTTTGACCGACTTGATATGGGAGCCTACATTCTATGCATGGTTATAATACTGTATTACCTCGTTTAAGCAGCCTTGAATAAATAATTTTAAGAGCAGCAAACGAGTAAATACATTATTAACAAGCGCACTTCTCAATTTAAAAGACTGAGCTTCTTACCGTCCAAGAAACGTTTTGCATTTCTCCTATCATGACCGTCTTGATGCAAATGGCTTTCTCCCACGATCCGTTTTCTGTAATTTGGACCTTTGGGAGTGGATTTATCCATGTCAAACAAGAAACCTGAATAAGGGAACGGAACTTTAATAATTAAGTACAATTATTATAATGCATTAATGGCAACTCCCGAGCGAATAATGCGTCGTATATACGCGTTCACAACTTACATCTTTCGATTTTGACTGCAGAATAAGTGAATAAATATCCACCATTAATCTTTGTATAGTAGACTTTTCCGCAGAACGACTCATGTTTCCCTGTATGACCATGGTGATGGCATTTGTTAGGTCGGGATGTTTCTGAGCAGATGCATGTATCTGTGTGGAGAAAAAGTTCAATTAATTTATGAATTCTAAACTATTCCCCTTGCACAGGTATTGAAACTGTTTTTAAAATAAACATATGAAGTAATGACCATATAGTCAAAGGATAACTGTCGGTGTTTTAATGCTGCTACCGTCCAATTCGGCCATTGACGAGAAAAATCGTCTGGGGCCAACTCATGAGTGAAAGCCTATAAAGTTTTCGTTTATGTGAAATCGTGTTTAACCAAAATCCAAAATTCTTTTTGATGCATGTGTTAATTGAAGGAGGATGTTCTGTTTCTCTTATCATGGCCCGTGTTGAAACAGCGTTAGACGTGACGTAATGAGCGAAAAGGTCTATTTTAGTTGCTTTTTTTCATCGCATTTCCGACAATTTTTAATAAGAAATGACTGTTATTACTCACCATTGTGTACGTAATGAGGTTATATGCAACACCTTTAATCCATCGCATTTGACATCCTGTATTGAAATGCGCCTTCAGAATGCATTTCACATCTTCAAAATACGATTCTATTATCTCTTCATAGATAGGAAGAAATCGCATGCACCATGCAACCAGAATACCCTTTAAAAAGTTAAGGAACCATTAATAATTCATAAAGAAAGACAAGGGAAATCATTACCATATCGGTGGTTTTATACCTGATAAAGAATCATGTAAACTTTAGCAGTGATTTCCTTAACTTAGACAACGTTTATTTTTAAAATTAGTTCCCAGTCCGTGCTTTATCAGATATAAAACTCTCAGCTGTCGCATCGAGTTTTATATCTGATAAAGCAGCTTTCGAGCAACTGTCTTTGTAATTTTCTGTCTGTCTGTTCGTACGTCTCATTAACTTTGTATCCTTATTTGTCGATACTTGCCTTATTGCCACAGGCGAATTTTGTCAAAGCAGCTTCATTGTGGTCTTCATGATTGGGATTGAGTCGGTAGTCGAACCTGACCACTCTTCCTAATATCCTGTTATAGTATGGGAATTATAGTAGATTTGTTACAGACTTCAGATGTTACATTTATTTTCGCTAACCCCAATTAGTCACTTCCCAAACGAGCAGAGGACTGGGTCTAGTTGATGTTTGGAAGGAGGTTTGGAAGGACATCAATCTCCGAGCCTGAATCCGACATATAGAAAATTGTATGTCCGTTTGAATTACGCATCCTATTCCAACAATCAATCAGATTTCTTCCTGATTATCCCAGAGCCTTCGTTTCCTTCCCAAGGATCTCAGGCTCGGTAAACGAGATTAGGAGGACATCAAGTTATAGTGAGATTGTGAGAGAGCTAAATATATTTAAAGTTGCCTTATTATTATTGTTGCATTATTATTGTTTGCATTTTTTTTGTCCGTCAACACTAAGCGACGAGAACCAGTCCTCTGCTTGATTGGGAGACGGCTAATTCATATAAAATATTTCTTAGTGGCATATTGTATCATCATATTATACCTCGTATAATATGCGTTGTTGTACATTGATTGAATTGTATACATTGGCATTTCATGTATTTATACCTTTGTACTTCTTTTTTATTGCTGGAAAGTAGTAAGCTTCCTTTCGGGTACAAAAGACCAGATTTGGATGAACCCTGCGCCAGACCACCCTGCACCTGGTTCAAAAATTCACCCAGATTCTGGTTGATTATTGAATCGTCAAGTAAGGATACCAAGGACGATTTGCTTAAACTCTCCAATGCCATTTTTCTAATAAATAAGACAAAAACGCAGATTTTTCACAACAACTTAATACTCAGAGTACATGCGCGTATTGGACACTCGGTGACACGATAATTTTCGAAAGAATATCTACATTATGTTAAATTGATAATGGGAAAGTGCAACAGTGAGTAATATAACTGATGTTGACGCCATTCCCTTACTCTCCTTGCTTTTAAATAAATATGATTAACTGATTGTTTGGAAGAAAATGAAACTATAAACTGTAAAAACAAACACCTGACCCGGTCTACAAGAAGGAGTTAAACCCGGACCATTGACAAACGCTATGGTGTTTCATAAAGTTCATATACATGTTATTAGTATACTCACCCAGATGTGCCAGATGTGTTCTGATTCCCACCTGATAATAGTAGTGGGTGACGACTTTGGGCAATTCCCTGAAATTTGGCAATCAGACGTAACGTCAGAGTCTTCCCGCAATTTCTCTCCTCAGAGAATATCAATCCCAAATTACTTTCACCTGTTAAAAATAATTGAAACCAATAAGTTTTGACACCTCTTTGCATTGATTAGGGACCATTAGGGGATTAACGTAGACTGTTTTCAGGTGCCCCTTTATTTACCCGTCGAAGCTTATAATACAGAACGTATAAAAAAAACGTGACTTAATATTTATCAATATATCCGCTTTTTTTTTAAACAAAGCGGATGTGTTTATAAACACCCTGTATATATAAGCATAAGTAATATAACACAAACTTTACCATATTTCTCGTCATCTTTGGACGATCGAAGGATTCTTGTTGCGACAAATGATAGCGACATCTTAAAAGGATGCTCGTTTACATCAAAGTAAGAAGACAAATCTAAAAGCCTGTATAAAATTTAATATGAGAATATTGGCCATCACAGGCTATAAACTAAGTATAATAATACATTTTGAGAAATTATTTATTAATTAACCGTATATATGAAGCTCCCTTGTGGTGTGTGGAAAAATCTACTACGTCATAAAAATGTCTACGTCATCCGACGATCACAAACAACGATTTTTCGTGCACGATTCGGATTCTGGCGTATGTAATTGCGTCAGTTGACTGCATTTTAAACTTCATTTTTAAGAAATGACGATGAACTTCGGCGTCAGCACAAAACATAACTCGGCCAAGGTCTGGGCACTAGTAGGTATGGTACGTAAAGACTAGGGAGCTACCTATGACAGCAATAAAAAAATTTTATGCTGGATTTATATGTCTACTTTAATCGAAAGTTAAAGTTCATGTACAAACAGATACCTTTTTGTCGCTTCGAGCAGTCGATCCATCTTTAAAAGATGCCGATCAATTGTGGTTGCGTAGTGGAACAAAGCATCCCGGCCTGACATGTCTAGGACTTTATATGCACTGTCCCGTAAAATACAATTGTCCTCGATGTGAAGCTAAATAGAAAAGTCAACATAGAAGATGTTCGTTTATGCGATCATCTAAGGTTACAGAACACCTTTGAGTGTTAATTTTGACAAATATATTTCTATTGGTTTCATTAGTGCCGTGCAATCCCGGAAAAAAAACCCGGCTCCGGGTTTGCGTTAGTACGTTTTAACAGTTGTATGATCAGGGCTGCCTAGAACTTTTTGGAAGCCTGGGGCAAAAAAAACCCTCAGGAAGTTTTGGGGGGCCCTTTTGTTCCTTTGGGGGGCCCTTTTGGGGCTCTCTTAAGGATGGGGCCCAGAGCAAAATGCAAACTTCGCCCCATCCCTGGGCGGCCCTGCGTAGGATGACGTTTCAGTGGGCAGGTACGTTTTCGGACGTTTCATTTTCAGGCGGCTTCAATGTTAATAAAAGCAACTATGACTGTGATAGAACGACAGAAAAGTTCGAAACGTGGTACTTCTTAATGGAACATTGAAGCCACGCCTTAGAAACGTCTGAAAACCTGCCTAGAAACGTCATCGTACCACCGTTGAAACTTGAAACTATAAACGCGACAACTATTCGCATTTTGATCGGTCTACCGTCTTACGTCTACCTGCATCCGCAGTACCCTCGATTGGAGCTAAGCGGAAACACGTCATGGAAAACCTGGGGGGGAACATGATCTAATTGGACATGGAACAAAACACGTTTGGCTGTAAACATTTGACGTTTACCTGTAACAGTTACTGTATTTTTCCCGCGAAAATGTAACAAAGTAAGAACATTGCAAATTATTTTGAATTTAT
>NW_021163781.1:7500-23954 GCF_004324835.1 Dendronephthya gigantea | reverse complement strand
CTGATACTCGTTTTGGTCATCAATTGTTAGGATATGGTGCCTTGTTGTCCATTTACTTGGGTGTCACGAGTGCACTTGGCTTCTTAATGATTGTTGGTGTTCCCTTTATCAGCATGGTTGGTGTTCTACCGTTCTTGGTTGTAAGTATCGGCATAGACGATGTTTTTATTATTCTACACGAACTTAATGAAATGATCCGTCAAGATTTGCCTGCGATGCATATGTTAAGTGGGACAATGGCTAGAAGTGGTCCAACTATTACCATGACAACCCTTACTGATCTTGTAGCATTTGCCGTTAGCAGTAGTTCCATCTTCCCTTCGATTCGGCTTTTCTGCACTTACACAGCTGTTGCAATTTCATCTGTTTTCATTCTGTTGCTGACATTTTTTGTTGGTTGCATGTGGTTCGATATTAAAAGAATCAACGCTCGACGCAGAGATTTCTTGCCTTGCCTAATGAGTCCTCCTCCAACTGATTGTTGCTTTGGAATTCGGAGAAGTGGCTTTGACAACGTTATGAAAGCATGGGGAAAACTAATTACTTCCTGTTGGAAAAGTTCTTTGTGTTCTCAGGTTCACTACTTCTCCTAGCTTTGGAATTTATGGCGCTTTGGCCTCGATGAAAGTTTTAACAGGAAGTGGTTAACAACGAAAGATTCACATTTCCGAAAATTCCTAAATGTTTATGAAGAAAACTTTAACCTTAATATCGAAGTTAGCATAATTTTCCCAGAAAAACTGATCACTCGAGTATTGAAATTCAGAAAATATACTCCCAAGTTGAAACTCTAGTTGAAAGTAACGAATATTTTTCTCCAAGAAGATATCGTGGTATCCCAATATACGTCGTGGGCACGGAATAGAAACATCAAAATCGATGATACGAGAATATTCCATCACTACTTGAAGGAGTTTATTTCACTCCCGGAGTATCAAAGGTTTGCCCAGGATCTAAAATTTTCGAAAGATAAACTCATTTGACGGCTTCACGGATACTAGTATATTGTAAAAGTGATCCTGACTCAAATTTCAAAGAAATATGATGGCGAGCATTCGAAAGGATCTCCGTCCACGGATGCTCGTGCATTTGCTATTGCCTTGCCTTTTATATACTTTGAACAGTATGCTCATGTACTTAATGAAACCATCAGAACTTGGTTGTTGCTGGAATTTCAATTATTTTGATATCGTGGTTGTTTATTAATCACTTTGTGTAATATTTTGTCTTATATGGGGATTCGGTGCTCTTATATTTGAACTATTTGGTCTGATGTACATCTGGAATGTCTCTTTGAACTCAATCTCTATGATCAACCTTGTTATGGCTTTGGGATTTTCTGTAGATTACAACGCACATGTCGCTTTCCACTTTGTTTCTCCAGGGCAACAACTCCCGAACTCCGTGTCATCGATGCTCTAAGCAAGGTAGGCGGCAGTGTTTTTAGGTGGGCTTAGCACATTCCTTGGAATGATGCCAACGGGATTTACCTCCTCCATGGTATTTCAGACATTTTTCAAAATGTTTGTTGGTATCGTTTTTCTTGGTTTACTTCATGGTTTGGTGATACTACCTGTGTACCTGTCTCTACTTGGAAAGCTCTTTAATCTTCGTGAAAGTAACCTTGACTTGTCAATCATGAAGTGGTTCAACATTACGAAAAGATACAAATCTAGTAGAAATACAAGCCGAGTTTATCTGAATTAGACGCAAAAACCAAACAGTCCAATCCAATTGCCATTGTCGGAATGAGTTGTCGTTTTCCAGGTGTGCAAACTCGAAAGATGCATTTTGGGATATGTTGGTGGAAGGGCGATGTAGTATTGGCTCTTATCCAATGAACAGGCCAGACGCAAGGGAGTTCACAGATTCGTTTAACCCAGGGAAGCACACACCAGGGAAGCATTACGTCCTTACCGGCGCATTTCTTGAAAATATTACAGGATTTGATGCTCAATTTTTTGGAATATCTCCAAGCGAAAGCCGTTCAATGGATCCCCAACAGCGAATACTTCTTCAAGTTGTCTTTGAAGCGATTGAAGACGCTGGCATACCCCTTGAGGACTTACAACAATGTCGAACTGGCGTTTATGTTGGATCTATGTGCACGGAATATAGTGCACTGGTTTTTGATCATTCGAATATTAGAAAGATTGATCAGTTCTCGTCAACTGGCTGCTCTATGTCAGTTATAGCCAATCGCATTTCTTTTTCGCTAACCTAACTGGCCCTAGCATCGCTTTGGATACTGCTTGTTCCTCGTCTTTGGTTGCTTTGGACATTGCATTTCAACACTTACAAACTGGCGAGTGTGACGCAGCTATAGTTTGTGCCCCTAATATAATTCTCATTGGAAACCAATTTCACACGGCATGCTGCAGAACTGGGCTGTTAGCCGAAGATGGTCGTTGCAAATGTTTTGATATCAAAGGTGACGGCTATGGGCGAGGAGAAGGTGTAGCTGCATCTTAATAAAACCTACCCAAACAGCCTTAGATGATAGAGATAATATCTATGCAGAGGTCTTGGCTTGCGGAACAAATAATGATGGCCAAACAGCGATTCCAATGACAGCACCTAGTCAGGTAACACAAGCCGCTCTTTTTAAGAGTTCTTCAAGAGTCAGGTCTGACCAAGGACGATATAACATACGTGGAAGCACATGGCACCGGTACAGCCGTTGGAGATGTCGTCGAAATGGGATCACTATCAGCAGTCTATGGCAATAGTGGCAAAAGATTACTTCGTGTAGGATCAGTGAAATCAAACGTAAACCATACGGAGTCAACAGCAGGTTTAGCTGGACTAATCAAGACATGTCTGATGATAAAACATGCCAATTTGTTCCTACTATTAATGTTCAACAAGTTAAACCACAGCTCATGATGCCTGAAAGAAAAATGGTGGTTCAAGTTTCCAATGAAACTTGGAAAACCGAGGATGATAAGCCGAGAACCGCCGCGGTATCTTCGTATGGATTCGGCGGCGCAAATGCCCATGCAATCATTAGGGAAGTAACTACAAAGCCAACTATAATCCCAAGCAGAAATTCATCCAACAGAGTTCTAACATTGTCGGCAGCGTCGAAAGAAGCATTGAGAGCAATGGCTAAAAAGGTGTCCTTATCGCTAAAGATAAAGCCTGATGACGACGAACTTCTTAAAGATAATATTTGTTATTCCCTCAACGAAAGGTACACAATGCAACTTTATCGCTTGGCGGTTAGCTTTATTCATTTCAAGATGCAGCTAAGGCATTAGATATGTTCTCTGATCAGGAAAACGGATGGGAAGATTGGTGGCTACAGGGGCCGTCACTAAGCCGCGTCGTGAAGTCGTATTCCTCTATGGTGGTCAAGGTGCACAGTGGTATGGTATGGCAAGAGAAATGCTAGTTCATGAGTCAAAGTTCAAGGAAAGCATTGAAAAAATTGACGCACTCCTTAAACAATACCAAGCCCCCTGGTCCTTGATTTCTGAGCTCAAGAAACCCGCAGAAACGTCGCGAATTCATGAAAACCAATCGGACAGACGGCTCTGTTTGCCATACATTTTGCTTTAACCGAGCTACTAAAATCATGGGGTGTTTTACCGTCCGCGGTTATTGGTCATAGTCTTGGAGAAATATCTGCAGCCTGGGCATCTGGAGCATTAAATTTGAATAAAGCTTTGCAGTTGGTTTTGTTTCGCTCTCAACTTCACGAGAAATGTTCACCAACAGGATGTATGGCTGCCATTGGGATGACAGAAAAGGAAGCTCGACATATGCTGCAAGATCTTCAACTGACAAATGAGGTCGACGTTGCCGCCGTGAATAGCCCAGGTAATGTTGTGTTATCTGGTAGCAAAAGGTCAATGGAGCTGGTGGAAAACCATGTGTCCAGTGAAAGAAGCAATCTTTTTTGGAAGAAACTTACTACGACTCGAGCATACCATAGTAGAGAAATGGATGAAATAAAGCAAGCATTCCTTAATCTCACAAAGGATTTCAAAGTTTGTGAAACTTCAAGCAATGTGCCATTTTATTCAACTGTTACCGGCACTAAGTTGCCCGGTAATCTCTTATCACTTGACCATTGGTGGCGTAACATCCGACAAGCGGTTTTACTGGAGCCCGTATTAAAAAAGATGTTTTCGGATGGTCACCGGTTCTTTATTGAAATAAACGCAGTACCTCAGCTTTCATACCATGTTCGTCAGACTTGGTCTCACAATCATCCGTCAGATTCTCTACGTTCAAACGACGTCGTTGTGGTTCAAACTCTACCAAAACAATCAGTGAAAAGCCAGCACTTATCATTTCTTCAAAACTGCGTGGCTCGCCTCTTCGCAAATGGTGTTCCCTTATCTTGGAACAAAGTGCAAGGCTCGGGATCGAAAACATTTTTCCCCCGTCCAACATATCCTTGGCAAGAAACAAAGTATTGGTACCGCGAATCGCATCCACCAGAATGTGTTACATTTTACGATGAGCACAAGACTAATGAAGAAAATAAGAAAACCACCAAATTCCATCCCCTTCTTGGTAAAGTAGTCCCGACGGAAACGTTCAGTGGTTTGCTGGCTTGGGAATCTGAAATCAATTTGCACGATGTTTCGTATCTCCAGGATCATAAATTTTCTCAATCTTCAAACCCCTTGATACCTGCCGCTGTTTATATAGAGATTGTATTTGCTATGTCCTTGCACTTGTCTCCACGGGCAGCGCCTGATGTTCGAAACATCAGTTTCGATAGTCTACTGTCCATATCCGAGAATGACTCGCACAAGATAAGAACACGTCTTCTACCTGAAAAATCCCTTGGTGGAAATAAATCATTTCAGATCTCTGCAGTGGAAAGCGACGAGCGAGAATTAACTGTCTCTCAGGGTTCCATTCAGATTGGTATTGATGATGGATATAGATCGAAAGGTAAACCGAATACATTTCTAGCAAATATTTTGAACGGCGTACGCAAATGATAGTGATATAAGACTAGCTAAATTGTATAAATATAATGCCTATACCAAAGTTTAATGTACAGTGTTTCAAAAAAAAACTTTGCAATGCATTTTATTATTGAAAAATTTAGGATTTATTAGTGTCAAATAAGGAATGACGTCAAATAAGGAATTTCATTACGTCAAATAAGGAATTTTGTGCAACTTAATTCAACAAAAGAAAACTGATTTGCAATTCCCAATTTGACATGATGTCCGGTATATTTAAATGCTAATAAATCCATCAAAAGTTTTCCATAACAAAATGTGATTGGACAGTTTTTTAAAATACCTTAAACTTTTGATCTATTCAAACATCGCAACCATGGTATAGACACTTATGCAGTATGCATGCAGTGATATTAATCTTGCGTGATAGTGATCATAACCTCAAAGCGTGATAGTGATGTATAGGTAACTATTTAAAACACGAGAGGGAGCATTTTATAATATTTAAATCGCGATGCGAAGCCGGATGTTTTAATGTAATATATATTTAGTGAAAATCATTTAGTGAAATCATTCAGCGAAAGATTGACTGAAATGAAATCAATTTTATTATTATTAAATGTTATTTACAGACACTAGTCCCGTCAGTTACCACTGATTTCCACGGGGGCGTCTACTTAATTACACTATGAGCTATGACATATACAAATAGAATTATGAGCTATAATATATACAAATAAGTGTTGACACAATAAATATAGATCGGCCTGCTTCACTGAGTTTATGAGCCTCTTGAAATAGCGAATTGATTGAGCAGACTTAGCTTCATGCTAAAGACAGTTCCATAATACAGCTCCTATATATTTAAAATTTATTTGGAGAAACTCTTTCTTAGGTCTCAGAATTAAGAAATCAGTATTGTAATTTCTCAGTTTATAACCATTTTCATTTACACTTCGCTCAGAAAAGGATTTGCGAAGGCATGGGGCAGTACCGTTTTTAGAATATTATGTACGAGAACTGCTTTGCTAGACTTATATTTAGTTTTGAGATTTTTGCATCCACTTTCCCACTTTTTTTTAGTAACAGCCCACAGTTGTCCCAAAGAGGGGAACAATAATCAAAATATGGTTTAATTAAGGCTTTGTAAATGGTGTGCATAGTTTCATCAATTGCCCATCTATAGTTATGTTTTCATGCAATGTCTATTTCGCTTATAAAATGGTATTTATGGTAGCTATATATTATGTAGTATATATAAAAAACTACTCGCTCGATCTCGTCGTATATGGCTGATAGCCATATCATTAAAAATACTAAATAATGACAGCTATATTATTATAACTTCTGGGTTGCACCTAAACGACGCCATAATTGCTACAAGGCGTCGTGTCCAGGTAGAAAGCGCAGTGCTTATCTTCATTTAACGCTTATTCAAAGCTTTTTCATTTTAGAAGTCTCCCAGAAAGGAAATCCGTACGATATTGAAATTCTTAAATCTTCAATGGAAGAATGGTCAAGGGCAGATTTTCTTAAAGCTCGTGAAACTGCGGGTTTCGCATTCGGTCCTCAGTTTGACTTGATAGTCAGGGCGTGGTCCAGTGGCAATGAAGCCCTTTCTCTCATATGTCCGACTGAAGAAATCGCTAATACAGAAGAATATGTCTTGCATCCTTCGGTGATTGATGCATGTTTACAGACAACCATTCTGTTGGACATCAAATCTGTCGTTAAAGCTGTGCCAAAGGAGATTAAACGCATCAACATTTTGAAACAGACGACGTGCACGCAGCAGTTTTATGCTCACGCAAAGATCGTAGAATCAGAAAAAGGAGAGGCGTTTAACATTTTCCTTTTGGATCAGTGTGGCCGTGCTTTGATGATTATTGACCAGTTTACTATAGAAGAAATACTGTCAGATCGAGAGGAAGTGAAATTTGATAACGCAGTGTTCACATTTGGTTGGCAGCAGTTGGCGTCTGGCTCTTCAAAAGTTCGTGAGCATTACGTTTGGCTGATTCTGAGAGACCAAAGTAAATTTGCTGAAACGATTTGCACAGCATGTCCTGCAAAGCGGAAGTGTTCATTTTGTTGACAAACAAGATACCTCAGATGAATCTCGTGATGCATTTTCCCGATCGCTAGATAAAGTATTGGGGAAAATAGAAGCTAATCAAAAGCTAATGGTGATCAATTTCTGGCCTGTGGATGCAAGCAAATTCAATATCGATACGCGCAACTTTGATGCTGCTCATAGCTCTGCGTTTGAGAGCTGTCTTTTGATTTCTCAAGAAATTTTAAAGAGAGAAGAGTTTCTCAAACAGATTCAGCTTGTGTTCATCACTTCAGGAGTGATTTCAATTCCTCAACTAGAACGAAGTTCTGATGATACTTTTCCATGGTCTGGATCTGTATTTGGATTTAGAAGAACCTTCTCAGAAGAAATCACTGTCCCCACTGCCTCTGTGATTGATTTGCCGGCCAATCCTAGCGATGAAGATTTCCATGCAATTGCACAAGACATTGAAAAAACATTGCTAGAAGAAGAGATTGTATATAGAAATGGTGAACGGTATGTCAATCGTATTCAAAAGTTTGATCCTGACGAGTCCAAATGTACGAAAAGGGAATCACCTTTAGGGGAAGATGGAGCACTAAAGCCTGTAAAGATGGCGAGTTGGTCAGGTCAGTGGTTTCTACAGAAAGGGTCAAAAGAACGGATTGGAGAAATTGAAGTCTACTATGCCTGTCCTATTCTTCATAAGCATTGGAAAGATCTGAAACCGAACGATCTTATTTCAATTGCTGGGAAAATGTGCAATGGACTGGAGGCAAACAATGATCCCTTTGTGTTGGGCATCTGTAAAATTGATAATCTTGGAAGTTACGTTGCCGCAGAGGAAACCTGCTTCACGGAGATAAAAGCCATTTTCACCACTCAACAAGCTGTGTCCATTGGATTTCCCATGGCAATGTCTTACTACATTCTCACAAATCTTCTTTGTGGCATAGAAGGTGATAAGAAAGTTCTTGTCTATCATCAAAGTGAAGAAGTATGCTACATTTTTGCTTGCGTTGCCGCGTCTGTAGGTATAAATGTTGTGTGTCTTGTTCACAATCCGTCAAGTAAAGATCGATTTGGAGAGTTATTGGTTGTAAGTGAAAACGAAGTAGCGAAAGCTGAACATAAGGATAATAGCTGTAAGGATTTTGATGCTGTTTGCCTTCTGAGCAGAAGCAGTACTTATGTCACAGGTGAAATACTGAAACATCTTAAACAAGGAGCAAGTGTTATTACATGTACCCTCGACGGGGCCGAAATTATGATGCTTAACTCATGGGTTTACGTGAAAGATGTTCGCTTTATTTTGACTAGTTTACAAGACATAACTAAGAGTTCTGCAGATTTTTCCATGCTATTGGATTCGTGTTATTCAGTCTTGAAAGCGAAAGGGCTTTGGAACAAGCTTCTAGATATAGCTCAAAAAGCATCGAGCATATACGATGTTATGCAACGTGGCGATGAATCCAATAACCGATGCCTACCTGAAGTTGAACGAAAAGGGAACTTTGGTTTAAACATAATTTCTGTGAAGCCAGAGACAGTTCCTGGGCAGGTTGATTTCTATAATCTACCTCTTGACATCAATGGTTTAAAAAATGATCGAACTTATCTTGTCATTGGGGGGTTCGAGGTTTTGGATTCCAAATCGCAAGATGGATGGTTGAAAATGGGGCAAAAACAGTCATGTGTACAGCGCGGTCACCACCAAGTGACGAAAAGATTGCGGAGGTCCAACAATTAGAGAAGAAAACTGGATCTCGTATCCTTCTACGTCAAGCAGACGTCACATCTTGGGATGAAATGAATGCCATTAGAAGCGAACTAGAAAGTCTACCTGATGTAGCTGGAATCGTTTTTACCGCTATGGTATTGGCCGACCAGTTTCTCAAGAAAGCCGATTTGAAGACATGCAGAAATGTTGTAGGGACAAAGGTGAAAGGTAAGTCTTTTCATTATAGCCCTTCACGCTATTGAATTGTACCCTAGATCGACAATTTTATTTTTAATTACCACGATCTCTGCTAATCGTGCTTAAAGAAAGCCTTTACCCATAAATAATGAACTATGCCTTTGTTAATTATCAATAATGAACAATAATCTCTTTGTAATACATTTGTTAATTACTCCGGCGTGAACGACGGAGTTGAAAATTCGCTTGTTTTTTTTGTTTTTTTATTATTTTTCGTCGTCGCAAGTGTGTTTTGGCGCAAAATATACTTGTATTTGAAATGTGTATGTGACCGTATTTTTCTAAGTGACAGTTTTGTCTCCCGAGAGTTGTGGTGCACACCTTTGGTTAATTTCCCGATGCGCGATTCGATTTCGCTTGCATGATATGGCAATTCTCGGTCTATTGCTATTCCCATTTATACCGTAATAATATTATTATAATTCGTATAATAATTGTGAAAACCATGTACTATTACCATTTTTAATTAAAAAATATCTTAATATAGCTATCTTTTATTTTTCTAATAGGAAGTGTTATCCTTCACCAACTCAGTCTTTCGATGGATCTAGATTTCTTCATTATGTTTTCCTCAATATCTGGAGTTCTTGGTAATGTTGGGCAAGCATCTTACGCTGCAGCTAACACATTTTTAGACCAACTATGTGAATATCGTCGAAACAAGCTTGGCCTGCCTGCTTTGTCTATTAACTGGGGACCGATCAGTGGTGCTGGAGTACTGGAAAGAAATGCAGATATCACATCAGTCCTGGAAACCTACGGATTTTTTGCTCTTCACTATACGCAAGGTATATTCAGAATAACAACTTGAAACACATTCCTGCAGAACTCCTAGCTACTTCAAATCAAGAAAATAATCCATTAAGCTAGGCACATTATGAAATTACTCAATAAGAAAGAATTGAATCGGTGGCAAATTTTTTGGTACAAAAATATTGTCGCAACATTGTATTGGTTATAAGTATACATAATTATTCACCCACTTGGCAATGATTTTTCAGGTCTATATTTTTTCAGCAACTGAGTTTATGGAACGCATCATTCTTAAAAATTTTAACGAAGCTCAAGTTTGCATATCTCCTGTGAATTGGCGTTTATCTTAGAACTCATAATTCTCTGAGGTTCCAATGGAAACGAGAAGAAACGCTGGTAGTCTTGGACAATTTAATGACATTGGAGAGCCTAGCACTACTACCGTTGGATTTGAGAATTCAAAAAGTTCAAGATTTCATTAGGCGTTTGCTCAGTTCGTGGTCAGGTAGTGAGGCCTCTGAAGTGGACTTAAACATCGGTCTGTACAAGTTTGGAATCGATTCAATTGCTGCAACAAATATGAAACATCGAATTGAAAACAACATTGGGGCTAAATTTGAGGTAAGTCTCTTGATGAAAAAAGAGATCAATGAGCCAGCAAAAATGTTATAAGATACTCAAAAGTGCTTTTTTTTACTCGTGTAGCTATAATTGTAGGAGAAACCAAATTTGCTATTACTTATTAATGAAACGATGCACTAATCAGTTATACGACGGAAAATTGCACTCGTGTGTAAGAATCACGATCTTTTTCCTTCCAATACGAGCTCATAACACCTATCCTTCTTTTTCGACTAATTTCTTAAAGAAATTCACGCACTATTAAGAGTAGACACTTAACAATTATTAAACGAGAGCGTTTCACGAGCATTTAGCGAAATATAAGTTGGGATAATGTTCTAATTGTCTCAAAAGCGAGCAATTTTCTCTCGATTTTGCATAATTTAACCACATTTATGAAATTAATACGCTATCTCTAATATATTTATAATATCATCCTTCACTCTATGTAAGTTTTATTTAAATTAAGCGCCAATAAAATTATGCATGGATGAAATGCTAATTCGGGTGTTTTTCCTCAACATATAGGCTTATTACTTTATCCAACCAAATGTGAATGGTCTAAGAATCGTTAATGATATTCTGGAACAAATAGAAAACGTAGAATCGACGAGTGCGGACAATGAATCCTCGGAAGAAGTAAAGCAAAGGAAACCAAGTTTGTCAAGTAACGATGAAGAAGATAAAAAAATATTTCACCTGAAATTAACTACAATGACACAGTTAAGATTGGAAGAATTAACAATGGGCTTGAGCTGCAGAACATAAATATTCCTTCAAATCCAGAGAAAGTTATTCCAATTTATACTCCAGATAACGTATTTGTTAAAGTATTTATGACACACTCCAGCGAAAAGTCGGCGCTTGGACTAGCGTCATTCGCGCAAGGTTTCCAAAACAGGTAACGATTTCAAGCAACTTGGTCCGGTTGCAGGGTAAAAAATCAGATTCTTATTATATCAGATTCATAAATTATATATGGATAAAAAAACAAACTATTAACAGTTATTGCATGACGCTGAGCATGATATTGAACAATTATTGGATGAGGTTTTTGTGATATGCAGAGTTATCAAGGTCGGGGTAAGCGTTATCGCTTACCGAGACCTTGATAACTCTGCATATCACAAAAACCGAATTCAATAATTGTTTTATTATAAATTTGAAGAATAATAAACATAGTATTAACGAATGAATTCAAATGAAACCGCTTGTTAACTACCGCAGGCTCACTAGCAGATAACTCAGTTATCTGCTAGCAGATAACTGAATTTTGCGTGATTGCGCGATTTATCTGTCAACTATTAGCCAGTCAAATTGCTTTTACTACTATAATGTATAATAACAAGAAATATTTGGACCAAGGCCAATGCTATCTGCCGAAGCGAAGCTAATAATTGTTTAATGTCGTTGTAAGTGACAAGTCAGTGAAAATTGTCTGTAGGCTCTTACCCAATCAGAATCTAGGTAGAACCAAACTTGTATCAATTAAGATGCATAAAGTTATCAATCAATAATAATATCAATTACGACCTTACGCTGGGTTTGACGAAAAACCATATAAAACTGCAAATCTCGAGGCATTTTTATGCCCTGATTGATAGAAATAAAAAATTATAGGTAAATAAAAAATTATACGTGGTTTAAAAACACTTTACCGCAGTAAGTTACGCTGTATTACATGAATTAAGGCAGTGTCTAAATCTATCCTATCTATCTAAAATGCAAGTTCAGGGGATATACGCAATTATTATATGTACATATGAAGTGATTCTCCATCATTTCACAAATTAAATTATTTAATGCTTGCATCTGGTATAGAGTGATGGCATTCGTTCATCAGTTATTATTTTTTTCAGGCACATGTTGCATTATATGGTATTGGAGTGGACGATACGTCATTTGAGAGGAGTGAATATGGAACGGTGCTGACACTCGCTCGTAGATATGTAGATTTAATAAAAAAAATCCAGCCTGAAGGTCCATTTTATCTTGGTAAGAACAAATTATATGAAAACTATATTGTTACCAACTAGAAATTAAAATAATAAATTTTACCGTATCGTGTCATTCAAGAGGGGTCTTTTAGTTACATCAGTTACGTCAGTTATTGTAGCTGGATGCTCGCTCATGCCCACGATTTTTGAAACGCATTTTCAGCTGGCTACTCGTTCGGCGGTCTGTTGGCTTACGAAATGGCGAGTGAGCTGAAAAGAAATGGTGAAACTGTTGCAATGGTGTTCATGGTGGATACGTTCGCATGGCACCCTAAAGCCCTAACAAACGGTAAAGAATTGATGCGAAAGACCACCGAGTTAACCTTAAAGTCAACGGAAAAATATGTGGTAAAGAAAAATATAAATTTTCCTATATTACTCAACGGGGAAAATAGTTATATAGTTATTTTTATTCTTGTTTTTCAATTAGTTTCTATGTTTGGCAAAGTGGATCCTGTGTTTGAGAAACATCCGTTGAACTTTTGCTTTGAATTAATTTTGAAACTAGAAAAATTTTAAGTAAAATATTTAACAAACCATCCTAAAATTGTTAAAATGGGAAGCTTTGTTAATTAATATACAATTTTTCAATATTTTGGAAACAAAAATTTTTCCAATTATGCTCATTTTGGGTGGCTTTTTTTGATGTTCAACCCGGTGACGGATTGGTTTCTCTTTTTAAAAATTGAGTTTCATAGTGGTTCTTTGTACACTTCGAGAATCCAAGCCCTAAATATATTTTTCGATTGGTTTCGTTATTTCGATAATGATTAAGTATGTTGTTTAATGAGAATTCAAACTGTTTACTCAGGATGAATGAATTTTGAACACTAAAAGAAATTTTGATAAACCAATGCTTTACCTTTGTCCCAAAACATGAACAGATCACTGCTTTGGTTTTTTGTTTTTTCTTTGTCGTAAATAATTATGCACGGTTGGGCGAACAGAAAATGCTGATACATGTTACATTGTATAAATTCCTTCTCAGACAAGACGACTGCTCGAAAAAATTGCTTTCGTCGAAATGGGTAAGAGTAAACATGACGTCAATGATTATTACGAGGAATTGCAACATCAGGAAAAGGTTATTGATGTTTTGGAGGATGAAGCTGCTGAAAAGAATATTGTGCTTCGTTTGAAAGAAAGAATTGAGACAACTAAGTACGAAGTCAGATCTGCTGCTGAAGCTCATTTAGATTGGCAGCCTTCTAAGGTATTAACATTCAGTTTATCATGGTATTTTATCAACAAGGAAGAATTGCTTGACATTTACATTGTAACGACCGATTTTCTTGTCTTTTGGCAATAATTATTAAATACTCAATAGTGTGTACCTAAGGGACCGATGAATTAGAATTTCTCTTTTTAAAGGTATCCTATGACGGGGTATTGACATTCGTTTGCTGTGACGAAACTAAGTCATTCTCTCTTAGCAAGCCAGAGATATGGAAAACGTTAGTTGAGAGAATGGATTTCCTTTACGCCCCTGGAAGTCATCTAAAAGTACGAGATGGAGCTAGTGGAGAAACGTGTGGATCCATGATAATGACAACAGCAGCAATGAGCTACCTTTCCAAATCTCTACACCACAATTTCCAGGCTGTAAGAACAAGGCGTGAAGAGAAATTGGTGGAATTTCTAAAGCAAGGAATTGTTATCTGGATGCTTTCAAGTAAGCAAAATATTAAGTAATTTAGCTTGGTGCAACACGTGAGTATTTAACACTGCAAAGCTTTCGGTCCGTTGAACCGGCCGGGCCTTCATCAGTGCAATTACCTGAAATTAATTACCTGCAATTAACGGTCCGAAAGCTTTGCAGTATTAAATACTTACGTAGTGTACCTACAAGCTAAATTACTTAACGACTGTCACCGGCCATGCAAACATACAAGAATATTAAGCAAAATATTTTTATTGGGTAACGTGCTTCTGAAGAAATATAGCTGCGAAAGCATCGGCAATCGAGCTGGGGAATCCTATTCTTAATTATAGGGGTCAAATATTGTACGGCTATTTTAAAGCCCCATTTTGAAACCATTTTTAAGGAGCCTTTTGTTTGGTCACTTTTACAGCGTGACTTCGCACATGCGACACATCTTAAATCGTTAATTTATTTGTTTTGCATCTAGGTTTCTCAAAATGGGTGAAAGGCACTCTCCAGTTAGATTCCGAAGAAACAGTGTTTAATTTTGAATATAAATCCTTAGGATTGTTTACAGTACGAAAATTTTTTATCAAAGGTAAGCCCCAGATTACGAATACCAACCTTTTGGGCCAATATAAACTTTTGATCTGAATGAGAAAAATTATTAGTATCTTGAAAATTATCGAATTAAATAGAGGTTGGATTTCAGTTCATTGAAATACAGCCGCAGTGTCAAAAGGAACGACATAGTCGAGGGCCGGGTGCCACCCCGCACCGCACACTGTATAGCTCCCAAGATGTTGCTCTTTCGTCCACAAAGACACCCTTCTTTGAGGCCTCAATTATGTCTTCTTTGTGGCGTTCATTATTATGTGTTGTAATAGTTGGTCAAAGATTTTTTCTTTTGAATACCGCCCTGTTACCCTCATTAGATCAAAACATAAACAAAAGACGATTTTTAGGTTGATAGAGTATTGCATGCATATTCATGTGATTACTTTACTTTTTAAGATTTGACAAACATCATGCCTGGTAGGCATGTTGATGAAATCCGTAAACGCCATGGCAACAATCCTTTCATTGATTTCCTCACTTGTATGTTGACCAAAAACGGCGGGCTTTGGACGTTTCATTCTTTGGATTTTCAGCGGCTCAAATTGCTGGTCGATGCTTTAGAAGCTCTTTTTGGAATACCGTTCGTGCAGTGACGGGAACCACAACGGACAACGGTCAATCATTATAATTTGATAGATGAAGTTAATAAGAAGTGTATTGTTTACCATTAGCATTTTTATTAAAACAACTTGCACTCATGGATTTGTTGCAGTGTAGTTTACTAAGTTTAGGAACAAAAGGAACTTAATTGTTCTAGGCAAAGTAAGATAAATCTTAGTAAAGCGTAGAACATAAATCCATATATGCAACCTAAATTACAATATTACTTTTTTATATATTACAAACAATATTACATTCTCTAAAAATATTTTCTATTTTGTGTTTGTGATCTTCCACGGGAAAACACACGTTAATGCTGTCGATTAACTTCGTTAGTTTGTTACTATTTACTAACCGTTGTCGTTGGTTAGTTCGCGTAAACGGTAGACGCTTCAAATGTTCGTTCAAAAGATTTTAGAAAACGGTCGTAACTTGAAAGTCCTGTCCCAAAAACATGAAAAACCCTATACAGTAAGCTGTAAGCATTAAACATTATGGAGTTTGGAGTTTTATTAAAACAAATCTGAATGGCAGCTACGTAGGATGTTGAATTGTACATGCAGAATTTTCTTACTAACCTGATATACATTCAAAACTATTACACAACATTATATATTAAAATTAACATGATAGAGACTACGACATGGACTACGATACTGGACAGCATAAACAAATTAGGAAACCGACTAGTTCTACAAAATTAAATCAAGATATTTATTATTACGTAGATTATACTTATTTTAAGCTTTAGGGATTTAGAGAAAAGTTTCTTTGAGACTTTAGATTATTTAATATAGCACGAAAAATAAAGAGGTGCACGTTGAACCTTAATGAACAAACGCTGGAAATTCGGCGTGTCTTTAGCAAATCAGATAATTCGGTCTTTGCACTTGGAGTGATTTAGGACCATATCATTTTCTGTGCACCAATCGTCAATTTCATCGATAATAGACAGCATATTGCTGTGAGCACATTCCCCAATTGTTTCGGAGAGACTGGTATCGTCGACTTACTTCCATCTTTCTTTGTGTTTTGTGGCTACATGATTACGAATGATAAGGAGGAAAATGGGTCCAAAGGATTGTACCTTGCAACGAAAATTTAACATATCACTTTGCAGTAATGTATATAATATGTATAATATATTAATACCGGGTGTCTCAAAAAAAGTACCGGTGTTTGATTTAATATGATGTAAAAACTATACCAGGTATGGCTTTCAAATAAGTTTTATAGTATTAAGAAAATGCTAACTTCAATT